>NW_015389069.1:227922-229179 GCF_001527695.2 Protobothrops mucrosquamatus | reverse complement strand
AGATCTGGCGGCCCGGTCGCGGCCTGGTCTCGGCCCGACGGGGATTCGGGGATTCGGTCGGGTGAAGGATGCGGCCCAGCAGCCCAGTGACCCAGTGGAGGACTCCCCGGCCTCGGCCCGGTTTCGGCCTGACGAAAGATCTGACGGCCCGGTCTCGGCCCGGTCTTGGCCCGACGGGGACCCGATCGGGCGGGGGACCGGGCGGGGGGTGCGGCTCGGCGGCCCCGGCGACTTGACGGAGGATCCACCACGAAGGAGTTGGCCGGGCGGATGGAAGACCTGGCTGGGATGGAAGACTCCGGCGGGGGGATTTGGAAGGCCTCGGCCTGGCGGAAGACCTGGTTGGGACGGAAGACTTGGCCGGGATTTCGCCCGGCGGAGGTCCGAAGGATTCGCCCCAGCAGAAGATCTAGCTGGGACAGAGGACGTGGCGAGGGCTTGGGGAGCGGCTCCCTGAACTGGATCAACTTCACGAGGATTGTTTCCCCCCCCCTTTTTGGTTTCCTGCTGCCGGACTCACTGCTATCGTTCGGAATGTACCCCAGGACGGATCTGCTGGCCCTGCGCGATTCCCCCCTCGCGCAGGCCTGCCCCAGTACAATTCCAAGGGCCTGCCTCAATGAAGGGGTGTGGAACCCCGAGAGGTGGTATGCAGCAGAAAGAGGAAGAAGACTAAAAAAAACGAAATTAAGAGCTTTTTTAGAGGGGTGTTTTATAAAATTTTTAGGGGGTACGGGGTGGCCAGGGGGGGCAGGGGGGATGCCTCTCTGAGGCCAAGGCCAGCCCTGTCTGAGGGACGCGGCATTAGAACGGTGAGGGGGGAGGTTGGGGGGTTAAGGGAGGGTGGTGTGATCAGTATGGTCAGTGGGAGGGGCAGATATGGCAGGAGCAGAGGACCACATCGGGTTTTGGGAGCACGCACACGCTGTTTACAAGCTTGTGGGTGCTCCGGTCCTCAGGACTCCACTCGGCCCCCAGGGATCTTAGACCCTCGGGCCCGGGATCACCGGCTGATGCTATGCAATGCCAGGTCCGTGGTAAACAAGGCCCCCCTCATTCAAGATCTTATTCAAGAGGGGGGTGCGGACCTGGCAGGTATCACCGAGACCTGGCTGGGCACGGAAGGGGGTGTGCCCCTCGTGGACATCTGCCCGCCGGGTTTCCAGGTATTCCATCAGCCAAGGACCCGGGGTAGGGGCGGTGGGGTAGCGGCCATTATAAGGGAGAGCCTATGTCCGAGGGAGACCACTGTACCTC
>NW_015389069.1:196641-224955 GCF_001527695.2 Protobothrops mucrosquamatus | reverse complement strand
AAAGCGCACCATGGCATCGGACCTGGTTATCTCCGAGACCGCCTTCTGCCACAGATTGCCTCTCATCGGCCGGTACGCTCCCACAGAGAGGGTCTCCTCAGGGTGCCGTCAGCCAGACAGTGTCGGCTGGCGACCCCCAGGGGGAGGGCCTTCTCTGTTGGAGCCCCCTCCCTATGGAACGAATTACCCCCAGAGATCCAGGTCATTCCAGATCTCCCCTCCTTCCGCCGTGCCCTCAAGACATGGCTATTCCAGCTAGCGGGGCTGGCCTGAGGGGTATTTTAGATTGGATTTTAATTTGATTTTATATTGGGTGTTAACAAAATTTTAAATGAAACGGCAAAATTAATATTTCTTTTAATTATATTTTAAAATGGTGTTTGTAGGGTTTTTATCTGTTTTTAGCTTGCTGTAAGTCGCCCTGGGTCCACCAGGAGAAGGGCGGGGTATAAATCTAATAAATCTAAATCTAAATCTAATCTATTGTCTGCCATTTAAACTCCATTAGGGCTTTGTTCATTTGAATAGTTATATGTTGGAGAAAGTTGTATGCATTTAATTTCCAGAACTATTACTTCTTTTTCTATTATTTTAATTTGGTTTATTTTGTTTTATTTTATTTCTTATTTTGTATTCTATTCCACTAAAGGGCATTGCATACCAAAACAACTAGACACAAAGACAGTTTTTTTCCCTTGTGCCATCACTCTGCTGAACACCTAATTCCCACAGCACTGTCTTATGTCTAAGGATATTTACTCATGTAGTAAGGCTGTATTACTATTACCCTTCTCATCTTTCCTCTACCTTTTGCTATTGGTATCTTATGATTATTACTTTGTTGTTCGAATGTATACTGAGAGCTTAAGAACTGTTCTATTCTGTTCTGTTCTGTTCTGTTCTATTCTATTCACACAGATATGTATTCATATAGAAATATTTATTTTAATAATTAACTATTTGAAGTCCTCCAAGTGATCTTTTCTCTCCTTTCTAATTAGGCTTCTGATAATTACATAGCAGATGATCCATCCAGTGAAACTAGTAGAATTTCCAAGAATGAGTAAGATGCACAGAGTTGCAGCTTTGCACAGCAAGGAAAAAGGTGCAGTCCACTCATTTATTCCCTTTTTTAAAATAAATGCCTGGGTTGTTGTTGTTGTTTAAAAAAAGAGAGAAATCATTATAACAGCAGCTATCATTTTCCTTATTTAGATTTATCTAGCTAGCCAGCTATCAAATTCATACAATTATCTATTTCAAGAATGTGACTTTGGGTTATGTACAGTAAAAACAAAATAATAAAAACACTTGTTAAAATAACCATTAAAAAAACCAAACATGTAACAAGACCATGGAAGAATGTTTAAAAGGCATCTTGCAATCTCCCTGTCTCCAAAGATTACCAGGCATGCTGGAAAAACCATGTTTTAAGGGCTTTCCAGAAGGCCAGTAGGAATGGGATTAATCTCTCCACAGGGAATGGGGGATGATAGTCCAGAGGGCAGGAGCCACAGCAGCAGAAAAGTCTCTTGGGTCCCATCAGATGGAACCTTTAGGACTCATGACCCATAACATACTTCACTCCTGCCAGATTTGATGGGATGGGTATATGTAATTGGGAAGAGGCAGTTCCACATATAACCTGGTCCCAGGCCATGTAGGACTTTAAAAGTCAAAATCTGCACCTCAGATTGGACCTAGATGCAAACTGGCAGCCAATGTAGGCTGCAAATTAGAGGTACAGTATAACATGTGTTACCCTACGGGCATGCATAACTGCCTGCACTGCAGCATTAAGTACCCATTGAAACCTTTGAATACTCTTCAGGGGCAGCCCCATGTAGACCACATTACAACAGTCCATTCAGGAGGTGACCAAGGTGGGAATACCTGAGAGCAGAGCCTTCCAGTCCAGGAATGGGTGCAACTGGAGCACAACTCAAAGTTGCACGAAGGCCCTCCTAGCAACAACTGCCACCTGCACCATGTAGGATAGCAGAATAAAGTGACAATTTGCATAACTGGGAAGTCAGCTGTTTATCACACATTTATGTCTATTTTAATTTTGGCAAGCCTTGTAAATAAATAAATAAATAAAAACTAAGGGGAAAAAAGGATTTACAACATACTGTAGTCTCCCAATTTTGATTTTGGCCTGAAAAAATTGCAGGGTTCACTTACACATTTAGAGTACATATATACCTTCAAACCATGCCATTAAATTAGAACATTTCTAATCCAAAACACAAATTATAACAAAAAAACATTTGTAATCAGGATAAGGAACTGTTTGTCATGCTATAATTTTTAATTTATCTTTTGTCCAAATAATAAAAGATGTTTGTAGAAATACCCTGTACAAGTCATATCACTGATGTGTCTTTTGGGGTTAGGTTTATGACACATTCTGTCTTTGGTCCAACACAAAATGAACTTTTTTGACAAGAAGGATATTGATGGTGTATTATATGAACTGCTCAGGTCTCCATGGCTGCAGGCTCTTCTAAAGGTAAAATCTCTTCCAAAAACCAACAACTGCAAATTTTGTGTCTTCCCTTGGTTATTATGCACAGAAACAGACTTCTCTGCTTTTAAGAATTTCTAACTTTAACTATTTAATCATTGAATGGGCTGCAAAAACAAATGACAGAAGGCTTATTCCATTCTTACCTTCAGAAACAAATAATTATTACAGTTCCATAGTATAAACCCATTTTAATTTTTGCCTAACTCAAATTTTAGATACTAAACTACCTATGAATGGTTTGCTAGTAAACTAGAAATCAATTTCTTTTGCATTTCTTAAACCCATGTTTCCATGGTCTTACATGGAACAGTATTAAAATAAGACAACCTGATTCTCTGGTTTTCACTTCCTTTCCAACCTTTTACATTTATAAGGTTCAGTACCATAAATGTTTCTTAATGGCCATTGTTCCTATCATCTTATAACTAAAAAAAACTTTCTACTTTGCTTTACAAGTCATGCAAGAAGCATACTTTGGTAACAGTTTAGGACAGAGAACAGAATACATTTAAGTCACTTCAGTGCTCAATGCCAGTATACAGTATGTTGAAGAGGCATACTGTCAACTTTATGAGGTAGTCCAGATAAGAGGTACATCCAGAATTACTAACTCTAACTTTATTATAAGGTTACATTAACAGAAACTTGCAAGTCTGACAGTACATTTCTCCCTCCCCCACAACCTTTACAGTCCAATAAACTAGGAAATGTCCCTTCAAAGACTATTACTATGTCCCATTTCTTCTGCATGCTGAGCTCTTCTTATCTGACATTATCTAGTCCAGCGGTTCTCAACCTATGGGTCGCGACCCCATTTGGGGTCGATCGACTATTTCACGGGGGTCGCCAAGCAAGGCTGTCCGCCATTTTTTTTCCCCTTTTCCGGCGGGTGCCTTACCTCCCTTGGGCTGGGCCAGCTGGTGGTCGGCCTGCTCTGTCTCTGCCGCTTGCCAACTACGCCTTGGCCGGCGCAGGGGGCGGAACCACGCATGCATGGCGCTCCCGGGCAGGGAAAGTCCTCGACTTACGACCGGTTGGGTAGTCCTTGACTTACGACCGGTTTAGTCCTCGACTTACGACCAGTTTAGTCCTCGACTTACAACCGGTTTAGTCCTTGACTTACGACCGGTTGGGGGTCGCGGCATTAAAAAGGTTGAGAACCACTGATCTAGTCTGTGTTTCTTTCCCCAAAGATCATCCTCATATATCATTACACATATAAGTCTTGTAGAATTTGTACTGAGGAAAATTGGGCTTGAATCCTGGCCTATTCACATTGCTTTGTATGAGGAGAGAGTCGGGCGTTTGCATTATGTACCAAGTTTCTAATATTGTGACCTTGCATAGTGGCAGCAACATCTTAACTTCATCTCTTTCTAGGTGTATGAATGCCTTCATCAGTATATCAAGAGAAGACCTGTCCCATTCATGTCCCAGGCACAAGAATTGATGCATGAGGTAAGTTTGCTGGAGTTGAGATTAAGTGCAGTTTCCTTGATGCCTAGTTTTTGCTTTCAATACTACAAGTTCCACAGAAATAAAATAGCTTTGATTCGATGTTGACTCCTTGTAACTGCTTGGACTACTCCTTGCAGTTTTCTTGGCAAAATTCTTTTTCAGAAATGGGTTGCCCTTGCTTAGTTCTTAGGGCTAAAAGAAAGTTTACCTGCCTGAGGTCCCCCAACTGGCTTTGTGCCTAAGATGGAACTAGAACTCATGGTCTTCTGGTTTCTTAATCTTAACCACTGCACCAAATTGTCCTTTATGTTTTACATAATTGTATTTTATAAACGTCAACGTGCTATTTAAACAATAGTTTAAGTTAGATATTTTCAAAATGAAGTATGCTTCTCTTGTTCATAGGTAGTGGAGTTGCTGCATAGAGGACAACAACCTCCAGAAATTAAAGAGCTAAGACAACTTCTACAAGGTCCTCACTTCAAGGTGAATATTGGCCTCTGAAATTCTTCAGCATGGAAGAGAAATGTCTCTAGTAGAAGATCCTTTACTATTAAGATGCATTGTTGAAAGCTGAGTATTGGCACAGACCAATGATTTTATCACTTGAGATACATTAAGTGGTACTGGGAGCCATATTTCCCTGAAGAACATTTTAGTAAATAGAGCCCAATCTGGCTCCTTTTATTGGCTAGGGAAGAAACAGTTGCAAGAAGGGAAATTTGCCCTTCTTTTGCAAAAGGAACCCTCAATTATTACAGATTTTTCCCATGGGCCTGGAGAGCTGAACAGCAGCACACTCTGATCTTGTCATCTATGGAAACACTGGCCCCATCCATCCACAAAGCCTTTGGGAAACAGTTCAGCTTGCCTTCTTGTTGCCAATCTACCTTTTTCTATGAAAGGAGCTTTTGAGAAAGGAGAATACATAATTTTTCCATCTGCCTTTTAAAATTATACAGTTCTGTGCTTTCTACTTAATGTTTGAATGAGACTTAAGTACCGTATGTTTTGAAAAAAGCTTTTTCAAGCTCCATAAGTTGCAGAGTTAAAGTTGATTTGGAAGTGGCTATGAAGATCCATCATTCTCTGTTATAAAATGTGAGGGTCTCTTTTGACGCTACCAAAATCTTTTAGCACAAGGAATAGTGTTTTTTTTTCTAACACAAATCCATTGTATTGACATTTGAAAAAGGAAATGCTACATTAAGTATCTGGCTTCATATTCCAATTCAAGCGGTCTAATTATATTTGAAATTTGTGAGGTTTGTATGCTAGACCCCCCCCCCCCCAAAAAAAAAAAACCCTCAATTTTTTTTGGCTGAATGGACATACACACAGAAATAAAAATAAAAAATAATTGTTAGGTTGAAATTATCTTGTAACTTTTACATCCAAGCATCCCCATTAAAAATGACCTAGCATTTATTTACCCCATCTCTGTGTTTAATCTTTCTCACAGGCCTTGTTATTAGTTCATGATACTGTGGCCCAGAAGGATTTTGAACCTATGCTTCCACCCTTGACAGAAAACCTCCCTGAAAACGAAGAGGCCATGAGGATTGTCTGTCTGGTGAAAAACAACCAACCTCTTGTAATGTTCAATTTCACTTTAGTTTTAATTATATTCATTCAGTTTGTTTGCTGTGTTTCCATTTGTATTATATCTTCTTAGTCCTTCAGGGCATGGCAAGTTTACCACTCCACAGACTCTCACAGGGCAATTCTTATCCCTTCCCCATTCCTCCCATCTTAGAATTTTTATTTTACTCATTTATGTTTGTTTTAAAATATGAAAAAGTATAGGATACAACCATGATGTGTTGTTGAATTCACAAGAAGAAAATGTTTAAAAAGCAGTCTGCCCTATTTGATGTTTAGTGTAATTCTTTTTTGAGGAAAATATATTTATGGCTAGCATTTTGTGCCACTTAT
The DNA here is from genome assembly GCF_001527695.2 of Protobothrops mucrosquamatus. Classification (NCBI taxonomy): domain Eukaryota; kingdom Metazoa; phylum Chordata; class Lepidosauria; order Squamata; family Viperidae; genus Protobothrops; species Protobothrops mucrosquamatus. Next base: position 219,032 of record NW_015389069.1, on the reverse strand, counting down.
CTGAGACTAAGGCCACAGGTCCATCTAAGCACATCTAAGCAGACTTGCATAATGATTGTATCATTTGCTTATGTCACCTAAAGCAAAACCATTGGTTCCATGGAATAGGAAAAAAGAAAATTTATGGCAAACCAATCCCGTACAGATAGTCCTTGCTTAATGAACAGTCCCTCAGTGACTTTTCAGAATTGCCACAGACCCTTCAAAAGCTGCATACAACAGCTGCATACAACTGGGAAGTCACATGACTGCATTTTGGGCACTGGGCAACTGGATCATCTTTCTGGCCGGTTTGAATGTTCCATGGTTATGTGACCATGATTTATAACACTTTTTGCCAGTATTTGGCCTTTTGGGATTCTGGCAAAAACACCCATAAAAATACATGGATTCACTTAATAACCACAGTATTTGCTTATGGGCCATCACATTCACCTAACTGTGGCAATTGCTTAACAATCGCCATTAAAAAAAAATCAGTAAAATCAGATCCAGTCATGTGGGTGCCTCGACTTACAACCCACAAGGTGTTACAACTTACAAGAAGTTATGACAGAAATTCTGGGTTCCATTACAGTTGTAAGTGAAGAACTACCTGTATTGAAATTAACATTGAAAACAACATTGACGGACTCTAGTAAGTCCCCAGAATCAAGCTTAATTTTATGGCACACGAATGCAGGGAAGTACATGAAGTGGAAGCTATAATCTTAATATAGCTAACAGGCTGTAGACTTCCCATATACCACCACTCACCAAGTGTGTACCTTCTTCCCTTGTTATTCATTTGTTCAGTAGGAAGCAACTCTTCCTTTTCTTCCTCTTCCTCAGGGTGCCACCATTAAACGCCATGAGCTGACAGGTGATATTACAGTAGCAAGAGTAATCCATGGAGGTCTGGCAGATAAAAGTGGTAAGGTGAATTTAATACAACTAAAAGTTAAAAAAAATCACTGGGGAGGTGCAGGGACTAATTTTCAATACGTGCTTTAGAAAGTTCTGTATGGTTCTTGAATGTTCTGAACATGTTTCTTAGTGAAGGTATTCTCTAAATTGTTTTATTATGATTAAATTCCTTCTGCTTATCCCATATTTGCTTTTAGGAGGCAAGGATTGAGAGACAATATAATAGCACTTCTATTGGAGATTGTTTTCCACAGATGAGGAGATGCATTAGGCCAGCTCTAGCAGTCAGCTTGTTGTGCTCACCACAGTGCAAGGTCTCCTACTCCCTTCAGCTGCTCCCTCACCTGAGGACCAAAGTGGAGGGGGCAAGCTATTGAGCTGAAATCTGCTCTTCATCCTTAAAGATAACTCTGATTAAAATAAGGTTAGGATAGTCCAGGGGTAGGCAACCTTGGCTCTTTTATGACTCGTGGACTTCAACTCCCAGAATTCCATGCTGGCTCAGGAATTCTGGGAGTTGAAGTCCACGAGTCATAAAAGAGCCAAGGTTGCCTACCCCTGGGATAGTCAGACACAAATTGTCTGTAATGAAACATTTTAAATTCGGGATGGGGGCAATGGAATAAACTCTAGGTGTTCCTTAGAAATTCAGACTATTTTTCTTCTCCAATTCTTTGACCAATTGCTTAATATCATTACTGTTTTGTTGTAGGGTTGTTATATGCTGGAGACAAACTTGTAGAGGTAAATAGAATCCCAGTGGAGGGCCTGGAACCGGAGCAAGTCATACACATTTTGGTAATCACAATCAGCTTTCTATTCTTTAAATACCACTTAATGATACCATGTAAACAATGCAAAAGTGCATGCTTGGAACATAAAGTCATCCTTCAAAGTTATGATTTGAATGGCCTGAAGAAAAAAGCTATAAGGAGGGGATGAGCATTTTCTACCATTTTTCATAGATCCCTCACAACTGTGCAATGTAATGCCCACAGTTTGGCCAGCCCTATTTTCCCTCCTGCGGACTTTTGTTTTGACTGTACCAAAGAGCAAGGAGGGAAATATTCATATTTCTATTTTTGTAGGAAGTACTTTGTTTTCATTTCAAGGGGTGTGTGAATATTGTTCCCACCACTGCTACTTTCCCCATCTGTTGCTTCTGTCTGCTGCTTGGGGAAAAAGAGGAACCTTGTGGCAGTTCCCAAGCCATCAGAAGTAGGGACTGTGCAATCTAATTCCTTCGTCAGTTGCAACTAACAGGTGCTGCTTTGTTTTTTAAACATGTTTCCTTACCTTTGCACAATTTGTAAAGCTAAAATTTACAGATGGACAGGCATCTTCATATACTATACAGGTAGCCCTTGACGTACAACAATTCATTTAGTGACCGTTTTAAGTTACAATGGCACTGAAAAAAATGACTTATGGCCATTTTCCACACTTACAACCACTGCAGCATTCCCTTGATCCCGTGATCAAAATTTAAACACTTGGCAATTGATTCATATTTATGACGGTTGCAGTGTCCTGGGATCATGTGATCACTTTGTGTGATCTTCTGACAAGCAAAGTTAATGGGGAAGCCAGATTCACTTAACAACCATGTTGCTAACTTAACAACTGTGGCAAGAAAGGTCGTAAAATGGGGCAAAGCTCACTTAAGAACTATTGTTTAGCAACAGAAATTTTGGGCTCAATTGTGGTCATACGTCAAGGACTATCTGTATACCAATATCATCGTGGATTTTATACTTCCTGTCAAAAGGGATATCTTCTCATAGAATTATAAATGTATTGATGATCAAATTAAGTTTGCAACAAAAGTAGGCAAAGTGCATTAGATGCCTTTTTCTGAATTCTTGCAGACTCTGTCCCAAAGCACCATCATGTTCAAGCTGATTCCAGGTTCTGATCGAATCATCTGCAGTCAAACAACAGTAAGATGCAATGCATAGATTCATTTCCTTTCCTTCAAATGGTTAATACATGAATCCCTCAGAGTTAGCGTTTAGTTAGCATTAAGTTTCTTCATGAGGAGGTTTTGGCTTTAATTATTCTCAATAATCATGTTTATTGATTTGTTGGATCAGATCAAAGATCCACTTTATTTCCATAGTGATCAGTAAGATGCTACAAGTGAGATGTTAGGGCCCCTATTCCACAATAGCTAGTAACAATTGACAAGTACCTTGAAGGACTAATGTGATACCAATAGAGGTGAATATTTGAAACTCAAGGTTGAAATGAGGGTTCCTTGGTGTTCTCTGAGCTTGGTTTGGGGTTTTTTTGCACATGTTTTATTACCCAAAGTAGGTAGCATTATTGGTGCTAGTGCTAGGGCCAATATGAAACACTCCACCAAATTGTTGAGATATGTCAGACAGGAATAAGAACAGAAAAAAATAGTCTTCCATCATTGCCTAACCAAAACTGTCCTCAAAAACAAATTGCCTTGCCTGCAGACTGATCATTTCCTTTTACTGTGCAGCTTCTTACTTACCTAGCCCACTGACCTCCAAGATCATTTTATGTTCTTATTATTTATGTTCTTATTATTATGAATTAATATCTATTGCCATGTTTTGACTGCACTTATATCTTGGCTTTTCAAAGCTGACCTTTTGCTGTTTGCAGTTATTAAACTTTTACAAATGTATTTCCTTGTCTTTGGAGTGTAGCTTCTATGATTAAAAAGAAACCTTGCATGTTATCCTTCCAGCTCTATGTGCGTGCAATGCGGGATTACTGCCCTCGTCAGGACCCTCTCATTCCATGTGCTGATGCAGGATTGCCATTTAAAAAAGGAGAGATTCTTCAGATTGTAGACCAAAAGGACATCCTGTGGTGGCAGGCAAGGAAAGTCTCCAACCTCAAAGCCTGCGCTGGACTCATCCCTTCCAATCACCTTCTGAAGAGGTATGGAAAGTGGGGGTGTATTTATTTTTCCTAATGGGTAACATGTGGGGAACCAACTTATACAAGATGCCTCTATTAACATAGAGAAAATCAGTGTTAGCACCTGAGGCAGTTAAAATAGATCAAAATTCCAGGCAGGTTTTGTACATAATACATTGCTGAATTAAAATAGAAAATGTATCTATTTTCCCATGGCAGAAAAGGGTAAAAATAAGCAATCCTGGTGAATTAACTGAATAATGGTGAATTCTTCTTACATGGCAATGGGCAAAATCTAAAATCCCTTTGCAACAGTGGTCCTCTTCTTCCTATCTATAACTCCCTCAGACTTCCCAACCTGCCCTGCAAGAAAGGTAGCAGCTACATAAAAGTGGATCCTGTACATCTGTGCTTTGGAATAACAGCCTATAGTGGTTGATAATGTGCAAATAAAATTTGATGTGACATCATCATATGGGCTTGGCTTCCTGACCTTTAGGCAACTAGCACCTGTGTAGAGAATGCTTTATGACCTTTGCCCACTGGAAGGTTTTAATAGGCTGGACAGAATTAGACTCGTACTACAAAGGTCAAATTCTCCTAAGAGAGTCTTTTTCTCCTGTTCTCTTCAGTCTTTGAGCCAGTGAGTGAGTGAGTGAGTGAGATATATTTATGTATGTATGATTTATGTAGTTCAACGAAGAGAAGGACGAGGGGGTGAGATGATAGCAGTGTTCCAATATCTCAGGGGCTGCCCCAAAGAAGAGGGAGTCAAGCTATTCTCCAAAGCACCTGAAGGCAGGACAAGAAGCAAAGGATGGAAACTGATCAAGGAGAGAAACAACCTAGAACTAAGGAGAAACTTCCTGACAGTTAGAACAATTAACCAGTGGAACAACCTGCCTCCAGAAGCGGTGAATGCTCCAACACTGGAAGTTTTTAAGAAGAAACTGGACAGCCATTTGTCCGAAATGGTATAGGGTTTCCTGCCCGAGCAGGGGGTTGGACTAGATGACCTCCAAGGTCCCTTCCAACTTTATCATTATTATTATTATTATTATAGTTGCTTATCTCACACAAGTGACTCTGGACAGCTTAAGGATTAAAACAAATGAGCCCATCAAACATAACCCAACGATAAAACAATTAATCCTATTCACCATCAATAGTAGCAGTGTGCATCTACTATCTGACCCAATAACCTGGGAAAATAGCCATGTCTTCCATGTCTAATGAAAAGCCAACAGGGTTGAGCCATCCAAATCTCCAGGTGGGTGTTGGTTCAGAGGGCCAGGCTGCCACTAAGAGAGGATCAGGGCTAAATTTAGGGTAAGACCAAGTGGCACGGGCTTAGGGTGCCAACTGTTAGGGGGCACCAATACCATATTTCTTTCCAAATCAATGTAAAAATGCTAAACTTTGCATCAGTGAGAGGTGGCACCATCAATCAATGTGTCCTAGGGGTGTCATGTACCTTTGAGCCAGCACTGGTTAGGATGCTGAGGAAAACCAGGGAGAAATCAGCAAAAGAGAGCATTGCTCAAAGAAGGATTATAATCCTCTCTTCGTGAACTCTAATAAATTTGGGATGATGATGATGATTGGGATGATGATGATGGTGGTGGTGGTGGTGATGATGATGTAAAAAAGGAGGGGGAATGTATAATATATGGCTCTGTCAGCCAAATGTTTTAGAAGAGACAGTCTTCTTTTCTCCAGGAAAGAATTTCTCTTCTAAGGTTTGTGCCCTGGTTAAGAGCGTAGATGTAGTGGAAATACGGTTTTGAATTCCTCTCCAACCATGAAATTCATCATAAGACTATAGGAATCCCAAATTCTGTTGAAATCTTTTTCTAATTCTGTAATTTTAGAAAATGTTCCCTTCTTCTGTCTAGGAAACAGCGAGAATTCTGGTGGACTCAGCCCTTCCATCTCCACACTTGCGTCAAATCAATCTGTGAGTATAATAAATTTCTGACGATGAGGTGTGTGTGAACTGTTTCTGTAATTAATATTATTTCCTTACTCAATTATTTCTATAGAGTACAATTAGACTTCTTAGATTTAGGGCAAAAATGCTATAGTTTGAATTCCAAACCTGTATAATAATCCTGTCAGTCTAGAAACAGGATTCCTAAGAATATTTAGTCTTAAATACAGGGGAGTATTGTTGGGAAATCATTTACTATGCTTTAGTTTACAAAGGTATAAACGTTATCAGAATAATCTCTGTGTCATTGAATTATTCATTCATGTCTCTGATGATGTGTATATATTCTTTTTTTATGAATTTCCCATGAATAGTGAATTTTGTGGAAGAAGGTCAGTAATGCTAATTGGATTCCATAAACGTATATGTATATATGTCTATGTATGTACGAGTGTGTGTATATGTGTATATATGTCACATTAGCTAAGATCTCCAAACTAGTCCTACCTAATATTGTTAATCTCTCTTTGAGATATACTACTCAGAATCCTATAACAATGTTGGGATATAATTTGTCACATAATTGAATGGTCTCTGTTCAAATACAGGTAGTCTTCAAATTATGATCACAATTCAACCTGAAATTTCAGTTGCTAAGCAAGACAGTTGTTATGTGAGTTTTGCCCTATTTTAGGACCTTTCTTGCCACAATTATTAAGTGAACCACTGCTGTTGTTAAGTTAGCAACACGGTTGTTAAGTGAATCTGGCTTTCCCATTGAGCTTGCATGTCATTAGGGCACAAAAGGTGATTACACGATCCCTAAATGAACTAAATAAACTGTTGTTAAGTCAAGGGCTACCTGTATACCACTTGGAGGAATATTCTATGAATCTATGCTGTATCAAAAGTTCATTCTTTGCTATCTAAATGGTATATATGCAGTGGCAACCATATGATTTCAAAAGAATGAAGCACAATCCAAAAAGAGAAAAAAAATTCTTTTCGTATCATTTCCATGAATTCTATGACATGTATTTTTAAAAACTATATTCTTAAAAAACTTTCTACAGTCGGTATGGAGAGATTTCAGACTAACAGCTTCCACTCTGACTTTCAATAGAGATTTAAAATACATTAACTTAGAAGGTAATGCTTATGCCTTTTAATAAATTATGTTAGTCAGAAAAGATGCTGCCAGACTCCTTTGATTTTTTTTGTAACCCTACATTAACCAAGCTCTCTTCTGCAGTGTCCCGAATCTATTTTTGATCCCAATCTATTTTCTGCTAAACTCCTGTGTACTATATCTTAGTCATCTTTTCCCTGTCTATAATCCATTTTAATGTATGGGATCTCTGTGTGTATGTATGGGTGTGTGTGCACATGCATCTGTATTCCTGAACTGTATTTTATTAATACATGAACAAAATAAGTAACCTTGCTCTCTGTACATTAACTGTTTCATGGTGTCTTAACATTTCTGAAACTGATAAGAATGCATATTCAAATCCAAAATGTTGGTTTTAATAATAATTTTAAAGACGCATAACATAATTTCGTAACAGTTCAGAAACACATATCAAGCATGAAATTAAATGCTGACTCAAGCAGCTTTAGAAATACTATTTACAAAAAACAAAATGTAGGGATGTATTATCTTCTCTAGCCTTTTTGAGAGCAAATAGATCTGTCCTCCATATACAGGTAGTCCTTGCGTAATGATTGCCCTGTTTTGTGAGGTTATGATGGAGCTGAAAAAAATAACTTTATAACTGGTTCATGCACTTATGACCATCACAGCATCCTGTGGTCTGAGGTCACCATTTGCACACCTCATAACTAGCTTCCCAAAAGCAGAGTGAATGAAGAAGCCAGCAATCAAGTTGCCTGGTGCCATCATGTAGTACCTCACTTAACAATTGCAAAATGACTCACTTAACCATACTGGAAGTTAGGTTGTATGATCACTTAACAACTGTGTTGCTTAGCAATGGAGTTGCTGGTCCCAAATGTGGTTAAGCCAGGACTGAGTGTGTAATACACAATCACACATACCCACACAAACTGTGTGAAAATGTCTTTTTACAGCACTCTTGGACAATATTGTCTGTGAAATGAAGCAATCAAGCGGACCAAGTCATCCTTATGGTTCTTCCTTCAGTAGCTTCTTTATTCAGCCATAGGGTTGCATTTAGCAATACCAAGTTGGAAGTCTTCTTTGACAACAAGATTCCCTCTTGCTGTCTTCCTCCTGCACCATTCTGTCCATCCCTCTGCTCTGATGCTTCCACTGAAAGAGATCAAGGGAACAGAGGGCAAGATAGCTCACCTGTTCTAGAAATGGAGAAGCTGAGATTGACTTATGATTGTAGAGATTGAACGAGGTTTTATAACTACCTCAGGAAAAACAGACCCCACTGCAAGGAGGCATCAATCATCTTCTTTAACCATTGGAGCTACTATAATCCCATCCAGGCTCATGTAGTCAATAACTGTTCTGGTTTTTCCTTCAACATCTAGGTGAAAGTGCAAAAAAAAAAAAAAAAAAAAAGCAATGAGGGCAGAGTAGTTAATGTATTCTGCTCCTTTCAGTGTTGGAGATTTCAAATGGGTACTCTGATGAGCCTCATTTTGTTTTTTATCTTTTCCACTTATATTCCAACTGATGGCCACCAGAATACAGTAATCTTTGCTTTAGTCAAAAGAAAAGCATTGTAGAATGTTGTACGTCATTGTACTATATGAAATAGTAGATAAAATAGGATAAAAACAGCCATGGGGTAGATATTGTTTCTATCTTTATATGAGTTCTCTGAACTCATATATGAACTCATATATTTTCTTTCTCTTGTCTACAATATACAAGAAGATGACATGCAGATTGATGAGAAGTGTGTAGAAACAGGTAATCACTTCTAGTTTTGATGCATGGAAATTATGTCTTTCATTATTGCAGTTTAAATTAGTCAAAATCCCAATGTGTGTAACCCAGAGGCCAAAAAGAGAACCCATTTGTAGAAGAAATTGAACAAAATGACCTCTAGCAACAATGCAAAATGTTAAAATTATGTGTATGTTGATAGAGCTATAATCAGAGGCATAAGTGCAGTCATATCAACTGTTGCTTAAGCTAGAGAGAATCATTATTGTAGAAGTCTGCATTTGTGTAGCCTGGTAATGCAGTTCCTTCCTTAGACATACTTGATGTTGAATTTAGAGAGGTCACTATTTGCCACATTTTGACCTAATTCATGGAGCCATGTCCTGCAGCTTTTCTTCTGGCTTTTTTTTTTTTAACCATGAACCCAATTTATGGAAAATTGAAAACATTAAAACTTGTTAAAATAACGAACTAAAAAATTGCCTTTCCGATTTTATTCTAGATTTATTTTTTCAATTTTAGATCATAACACTAAAACTTAATGAAAACATTATCAACGTGTTTCTTAAGAGAACTCGATTATTATTTCGGTAAAACCATTTGTGTCAGGACAAAAAGTACAACGTTATTTTTTATAATAACCAAAGCCTATGCCATATTGTTAATCCCAACAAGATTTACACTGTCTGCAGAATGCAATTCAATCTGAAATAAGAAATGTGGAGGAAGTGAATTACGTCTCCCCTCCTCCCAGATGCCTTTGCCGTCATCCAGTTTGGAACCCATTCCACAGCACAAATGCTTTTAAATAAACTCCAGAATCAGTCATGGATTTGCCCCATAGATGTGTAATTTGGTGTTACAAAAGGAGATTACAAGAGGATACTGTATAAGCATCTCATTATATCTTCCTATTGCTTCTGCAATGGGAAATCCTTTCTGATGTGTTGGTTTGTGATTATGTTTGACAAAGGTAGCTCTAAAGTAAAATTATTTTGCTATTTCTGCTCCCTGGATGACTTTAAAAGATGAGGAGATTTTTGAATCTGGTAAGTTCCTGCAATGTCCTTTGCTAATGATAAGAATCTCAGAATTATGTAACATAAATGCTCCATTTTTGTACCTGTATTATATATGCATGTTTATAATAGACATTTTCTGAACCTGTCTGGGTATTTTTATAACCAAGTCTAGCAAATGTGAAACAAATTGGCTTCTTTGTCCAAATAATCATCCAACCTAAATTACAGTAAAAACTGTAGTGCTATGCAAGAGACAGAGAAGACAGCTGGAAGCTAATGAGATTATACTGCATAAGCGTAACTGACTGGCTAATCTATTATTCTTGATGATGAAGGAGTATTCATGTTGATGCTTCCCTATCAGGGTATTTTTGTATGTTAAAATCAGAAATAGTACAGATCAGAAGTATATCTGTCTGCTCACTAAGAAATTACTTAAAATAATTGCAAATATTAGTAATATTATGTTACCTTTTAAAATAAATTCTTTAAAAAGCAACTGCTTTTCTGCTGTGAATCCTCTCTTGAAGGTTTTTTCCTTCAGATTGTGCAAATAAATTGAAGTGATGTATTTCAGTCATTCTTGTGGATTTCCAGAGTTTGAGTACAAAACCCTCCAGAATGCTATTGTTGTTGTTGTTAGTTGCGAAGTCATGTCCGACCCATCGCGACCCCATGGACAATGTTCCTCCAGGCCTTCCTGTCCTCTACCATCTTCTGGAGTCCATTTAAGCTCACACCTACTGCTTCAGTGACTCCATCCAGCCACCTCATTCTCTGTCGTCCCCTTCTTCTATTGCCCTCAATCTTTCCCAGCATTAGGCCCTTCTCCAGTGAGTCCTTCCTTCTCATTAGGTAGCCAAAGTACTTGAGTTTCAACTTCAGGATCTGGCCTTCTAAAGAGCAGTCAGGGTTTATCTCCTCTAGGACTGACCGGTTTGAACGCCTTGCAGTCCAGGGGACTCTCAGGAGTCTTCTCCAGCACCATAGTTCAAAGGCCTCAATTCTTTGGCGCTCAGCCTTTCTTATGGTCCAACTTTCACAGCCATACATTGCAATGGGAAAACCAGGGCCTAGACTATACGTACTTTTGTTGGCAGGGTGATGTCTCTGCTTTTCAGTATGCTGTCTAGATTTGCCATAGCAAGGAGCAAGCGTCTTTTAATTTCTTGGCTGCAGTCCCCATCTGTGGTGATCTTGGAGCCCAGGAAGATAAAATCTGTCACTACTTCCATTTCTTCCCCATCTATTTGCCAGGAATTGAGAGGGCCAGATGCCATGATTTTGGTTTTCTTAATGTTGAGTTTCAAGCCAACTTTTGCACTCTCCTTCTTCACCCGCATCAAGAGGCTCTTTAGTTCCTCTTCACTTTCTGCCATTAGAGTGGTATACATATACATAGAATGCTATACATGAAGGCAAATCTAAATTTCTTACAACCTTTGAAATGCCAGAAGATTCAAATTGCTTTAGTTGGGCTAAGAAATTATTAAATGGATCCAATTTTAAAAGACTCGTGGTGAAAGTTAAGATAAAAGGACTGACAGTAATGGAGTTATTTTTTAAACAAGCAGACCAAGGGCAAAGAATGAGATGAAATCTGGAAATGCATCTGACAGATGTAGATTGAGAATGTCTGCTTGGGCTGATGTTGAAGCTGTGTCTGAAGTCATGGCGAAACCAAAGGTGGATGCAATATTGCAAGCTTTTGAGTTTCAGAAACCCTTCATCAAACCGATTAGAAAAAGAAATAGGGAAGAGTTTTGGAGTGATTGATTGTAGAGCCACGTCTGCACTAGGTTGTTGTGATTAGACAGAGACCTTCAAACATGTAAATGGGGGTCTTGGCAAGGGCAAAGTCCCCTGGTTGCATGTCTGAAGATATTCTATTCTTAGAAGTTACATGTAACTCTACAGTATAATAGACACGGCTGCATGATCAAAACTTTCCCCTCTTGGGCTCTCTCTTTTCCTCTGCTACTGAATTTAGGCAAACTGAATTCTTCCAACTCAAAGCTGATACTGATTTTGTGCAATTCTGCCAATAAAAAAAAATTAGACATATCTAAAATATAAGAGTACCGATAACGACGATGATCTAAAACAGAAACGAGAAACATGTTTAACGGCTGAAATACGACCAGACTAGTATGGTTTATTAGACATACGAATATAGTGCTCACCGAACTTGAGAAAATTAGACTCGAAAGAATAGGAAGGTAAAATACGTTGCATTGTCTCCTTGAATTAGAAGGTAATTTATCTTTTTATTTTATAGACATTATATTATGGGCAACTGATCACTTCATGAAAAAGGTCAGTCAAGACATCCTGCTAAAAATATTTGTGGCTTATGTACATTGATTAATTAATGTGCTCCTCCAAGCAAAGACAAATGAATATATGCAGTTAACTTACTCTATTAGATGGACATTAAGATATGCTTGACAATGAAACCCTATTTGATCATTTATGAAGTAAGCAACTATCCTGAATGTAGAATTCTTCAAAGGTGCTGAATGCTACACTTCTTTTAATATATCAAGAAGATTTCTTGCTATGTTCATTAATTAGAGAGTGAAGACATTAGAATGGAAACCCTTAGAATATGCTAAACTCTTTCCATCTTGGCATATTTGATATGAAGTTAGAACAGCCTTCCCAGCTAGTTTTATTTGCTATATGCTGTGCAAAGAAATCAAATATAGACAGTCCTCACTTAGTGACTGCCTTGAACAGTGACCGTTCACAATTATGACGGTAATGAAATAATAACTTTGTGACCAATCCTTGCATTGATTACCTTTGCAGGTCTGTAAAACAAAGGAAAGCTGAAGTAAAATCATAGGCACAGTTGCGGTTCCAATTGTGATCACTAAACAGGGACTACATGTAATAGATAAATCTCTCCACTACCCAGAAAAGGCAGAAATCATATGATTATTCAACTTTCTGGGCATGCCTGCTCACCTCCAAGTCATTTCTAGTTTTCATTCAGGGCAATTTATGGAGATTGAATCTCTATAGAGAAAGAATATTAATAAACAAAGCTCTATAACAGCAAATAAGCTAATAAACCAACAGGCAGTTTTAATCGTTATGGAACTGGTACCTTTATGGCTTTGGAAATCAGCTAAGAAAAATCATACTTTACTGCCTTTTTCCCCACTTCCTTTCCAAATTCAACTGCTGCCTTTAGTCTTTGAATCCACATTTATTAAACTAATTTTATAAACATGCTTACTGCAAATGGATCCTGCATAGTGTGTTTCATATAGGTTGATTCAATGTATACTTTCAAAAACTATTATTCACCATGAATAACAAACCTAAACAAGAATCCAAAGAGGGTGTTATCTTAATTTGATATCACAGAATAATTTGACAATATTTTAAAAATCAAATACTTAAGTTTTATAGTTGAAGGACCTCTGTTGCTTCCACCTTTTTTTTAAAGGCCTGTTTTGAATGCTGAGTCTTTTCCTTTTCCTTGTAATATTACAAATTAAAATTATATTTCTTGTATATGAAAGTCTTAAGGATATTGCTACATTTCTTATTCTTTATTTTGTATTTCTTAATTCTCATTTCAGAAGAAGAAGAATTCATTGGATCTGGTCAGCCAGTGTTCATTAGTACGTAGCTAGTTCTGAGACTGGAGAATTGTGTTCAGGGTCACTGGGCTACTAAATAGTTTGTATCTGATGCACTGCATTGGTGCTTTCTTCTTGACTACAGTAATGTATTCCTTTACTTTGCTATTGCTACATAGGCTTCAAACAAGCCAAATGAAGTACTGTTTTGAAGTGCTGCATATCCACCTCTGACTTCACCTCTAATTGTCACAGCTCCTTCCTATGAATAAAAAGTTTGTGACTAACAGTTTAGTTAGAAAGACATATGAGTTCAAGGGGAGCCACTGATAAATCAAGAGAATTTTATTACTGGTTGGTTTCTAAAATAAATGCAATGAAAATGGGAAAACTGTCAAGTTAGAACCATTGAAAAATACATTAGTTGCATTGCTTGATTGTAGTTAGATAAACATAATGGAGGCCAGGGACTCTGAAAAACCAAAAGAAGCAGACAAATGCAGTATTAGAATTTCAGTCTTTTAGTTAGCATCAAATGGTCCTAAAATAAGCATTCCTTGTGAGGTTGGTAATAGCCATGGACAGATGGCTTGCTTGTGTTGCATATTTCTGTTGTTTCAAAATCAAAGGAAGAAAGGAAGGATAGTTTTAGCCGGAAAAAAAAAATCAGGCAATAGACAGACTGTTCAAATGAATGACTGAGGATGAGGGATAGATTTGCTAAACAAAGGGGTTTAGACAAGACTTATAGACAATTGCTTGAACCATGGCCTTGACCTCACTGAAATGGTAATCTTCTGCTGCCCTTTCCCCATAGGGGCTCTCCTAAGCTAAGTCACTTGGTGCTAACAGAGAACTACAATTAGGCTTTTGCACATCAGTTTTTTTTATCTGGATCAACCGGTGCTTACTCAAAGCTACTTTGTTAACAATATGCAATTTTTATGATGTTGGGAGTCTGTGTTTTCATAGAAGTTTAATTCCATTACACTTGTCGAAATAAACAACAAAATTCAACAACATCCACTTACAACATAGCAAATGGAAACTTCCATGATTGAATGATCATGTGTAAACCTTCCCCCGCAGAAAGGTTTATTAGTATAAAAAAAACCAGTCGTTGGCAAAATATAACTCTCAAGTATATGTGGCTTCTTTCCAACAATAAAAATATTTAACATCTAACATTTTGCAACCCATTCATAGTACCAAAAATCTGCTGCCTTAATCTGCCACAACCTATTCTACTTAATACACCAAAGTAGCAAACATGGTACTGTGTTCCTTGTCTCTTCCAGAGAATCTGTTTCTTTGCCGTTAACCAAATGGAGGGGATAAGGAAAATTTTGGGATCTTAGGGAGGATAAGAAATTCAAAACTTTGGAATGAACTCTGGAAGGGAACAACTGAAATGCCTCAAATATTACAGGGTAGCCCTGTGGTTCAATGATCAGTTTCTAAAGAGCTCTATCTATCTCCATTTTCCAGCTGGTTTCCGGAGAAGTATGCGTCTGTGCCGTAGGAAATGCAACTACAGTCACCTGACATGTCACACACATTGTCTCAATAGTTGCTATGGTGCTGTGGCAGCACCTTATGAAGAGGCAGTGAGATACCAAAGACAACTTGGTGATCGAAATAGATTAATTGTACTAATAGGTAAGTTGCAACAATTAAAAGTGACTATTGTGGCAAAAAAAAAGAATGCATAAAAGAGAGAAAGCTTGCATTAGTTCAAGGAAAAATAATTTCATCATAGTACACATATTTTTTCTAAAAATGCAAATATATTGCATCTTTGTAGGACTGGGTGCTCATGATTCAGTGAGAAAACTTTGATTTGTATTCCTTAGTCTATGTTTCTTCTATGGAAAATGTCATTATTTTATTGTATGTAATTAGGTGGTATAGGATTTTTATTCAGTCCATTTTTATTCAATCATGTCTTTCATTAAATACTTAGGTCCTTCAGGTGTTGGAGTGAATGAACTACGGAGACAACTTATTGGTATAAATCCTCACCTGTTTCAAAATGCGGTGCCACGTATGTGATATTTTAAATCTTAAAACATACTAATGGAAGGAAATGAAACATTAGAATTTCACTAATTGTGGCGTGCGTATTAGCTTTTCATTATTTATAGTTACCACTGACTTTTCCCCAAATTAAGAGAGGATCCCAAATAAGCAGCCCAATATAACATTAAGTACTTAGCTTTTCATTAAAGTCTGTTCCAGTAACTATTTAAAAGTATTGCAATAGCCATAATTTGTACTTTTTAAAAATAGATACAACCCGTGCTCAAAAGAGCTATGAAGAGAATGGTCGAGAATATCATTATGTACCAAAAGAAACATTTGAAAATATGGTGTACAATTACAGGTAATTTATTTTTAGATTGACATTTTTTGTTTTTCTTTCATCAAATTTGAAAATTCTGTGCCCAGATACCAGGATAGCTGGGCAGCAGAGTTAAAAATCTATTTCTGCTAGTTTTCCTATTTGACAAATAAAAATGTCATTTTATACACAAAATATTAATTAATTAATTAATGTTGTACTAGCAGTCACTGTGGTAAACATGTAGTAAGAAAGGCAAGCTATTCCGTTGGTTGATTGCTCTCACCATTAAGACATTTCTCCTTGGTTCTAGGTTGCTTCTCTCCTTGGTTAGTTTCCAACCATTGTTTCTTGTCTTGCCTTTTGGTGCTTTAGAAAATAGTTTCATCCCCTCATCTTTGCAGGAGCCCTTCAAATATTGGAAAATGCATTGATGGAAGGGAACCTTTAAATAATCCAGGGATTGTCTGTTTCTTCCCTAAACAAATAAATCACCTTCCCTTATATGTTTTAGTGTCTCACAATAGAAACCCAGGAATTTGCTACAGGGTTCATTGGAAAGGATTCTTTATCTCACCTTGTTGAAAACACAATGATTTGCATACTTCTCTCCTTCAATCAATCATTAAATAAACCTCCAATCTGCATTAAATGTGGGGCTTGGTTTTTTTTTAAAAAAGCAAGCAAAAGTAGTGTACGTTTGCAGTAGAAAGAAGAGGGCTGTTATCTTACATCTCTCTGATATACATATATGCACATATAACAGGGGATGCTGCAATAAGTGAGGTAGAAAAAAATGACAGCATTGACTCCAAGTAAGAGCACGGCAGGACTTTTCTTATCTCCCTAAATACATAACCCCAGACTGCTGCCCCTTCATATTCTGCTTGCATGCTTTCTCCTGGCATTATTAAAAAGATATTCAGTACTTAGCCTCTTTTACAGTTCTTGCTTTGAAACATGCTCATCTTCCTCCTAACTTGCCACATTTGCAGAATGTTGGAGTATGGAGAGTACAAGGGACACCTCTATGGGACAAGTATGGATGCAGTACATGCGGTGCTTGATGAAGGGAAGATCTGCATAATGGATTTAGAACCTTACGTGAGTCATAGAAAACCCATAATGTTGAAGATTTAAGCAATCAATCTTGAGTCTGCCCTGAAACATTTTTTTTGGGTGCCTTCAAGTCAACGTTGACTCTGGCAATTGCTTGTTTGTTGGATAGTTTTTCTAAATACATTTTGTGCAGACATTAATTGGGTAAATAAATATATACTGTCAATGTCAGGAATAGAATAGAAATAATAATGTTTAAATATATTAAGAAAATATTCATTGATTGTAACATAATTAGAATTAATAGTTTATGAACAAAATACGGGCTAGAAATTATTAGTGATACCATTTTTGTCACAGATATTCTGGAATTATTATAAATTATAAAACCAGTCCTATTAAGTTGACACATTAAATTACTTCTGAATTATAGGTGTTATCTTTTAATCATTTTTAAAAATTTTAATACAAAAATTGGGCAGAATAAATATAATTTGCATGATTTTTTAAATTTTTTTTATTTTGCAGAATATTCAGTTTGTTCGTACTCTTGAACTGAAACCCTACATTATATTTATTAAACCACCAAGTGTGAGCTGCATGAAGCACACTCGGAAAAATGCTAGGATAATCACTGACTATTATGTGAACATGAAATTTAAGGTAAGATTTGAGAGGAGGGAAATTAGCAATGAGATTTACATGGCTTTAGCTTAGCTATACTCACTACTTTGATTTCTGGGTGAAAATACTGTCATTTCACCATTATAAAGGGAAAGTAATTGCAATACTGAATTATTACTTTAACAAGTAAGCATGAATTCAGAATAATGCATTGATTTTAAGAAATTTTGACTTGATTTTGTTGTATAACATATCAAAATCAGCATACGAGCCTTTCTCATTTGCCTAACCCTAAGCAACTATTTTCTCTGCTATGTTCTCCTAATCCTCCAAAGTGAAATCATGTTTTCTTTTATTGACAGCTTTGTATCAATCTGACATGCTTCACCAACCGTTGGTCCAGTAAGGTGACCTTTAGGAAATGAGATTACCGCAGTGTTTATAGGTAGTCCTTGCTTTACATTGGTAATTACATTGGTAATTCCTTCACTAAAGAATGCGGTCATAAAGGGCGGCATATGACTGGGCCAATTTACAGAGGTAGCTACAGCAATCCCAGTTGCCATTGGTAGGCGAATCCCACAGTCATAGCATCCCACAGTCATGTGTTCACTTGACTGCTGCCAGCTTCCCTATACACTTCACTTGTTGGAAGCCAACAGTGAAGGTCACAAATGGCAATCCTATTACCACAGGATGCTGTGACTGTTGTGATAGCAAGCCAGTTGCCAAGCACCTGAACTGTGATCCATGATAACAGGGACATTGCAATGGCTGCCAACAGTAAGGATCTGCTGAAGGTCTCCCTTATTCAGCAATGTTGTAACTTTGAACAGTTGCTGACAGAATGGCTGTTCAATGAGGACTACCTAAACTGGCCATTTTAGGCTGGTGCAGCCATACTACCTCCCCTCCAGTCTCTGAGCACCATCCAGGGCTATTCAGTTTCAGGCAGCAAAATAGTCTACTTTTACTACTTCTTGCACATGCCATGTCTCTGGGTCAATCTGCAGCTTGAAACCTGGACTAGCCTGAACAGTGTCCAATTAGGGATTCTAGGATAGGGGCTACATAGGGTTAGCTCCTACCACACGGCTTCCCAGCTTAACTTTCCTCATATCCATCAGTTGTCAAGGCTGCTGTTCAACACAGGCTTAGCAGTCTCCCATAATAGCATAAAATCCAGGTCTGAAAGAAACTCAACTATCAGTTGATAATTAGGCTCTCTTTGAACATATTGACACTTGCACAAAATCAGAGTGACTTTTAACAGCCTGCCAGTAGAAGCATCTGGTCACTGCTTGCCTCTTGCCCCAACACTAGTCCAGGTTTAGGGGGAAGATTGATATATGTTTTTCACTAGCTGGTAACTTTCAATGGAAGGGGAGGGGGAAATGTATAGGATCCACCAATCCCTACTCTTAACATGAACTGTTTCCTGTATATGCATTCCAAACAAATGACAGCATTATTTACCAACATTGGGCCTATATAACAGGATTGGTATTATCAATGAGATATTTTTCGGTTCCCTCAAGATCTTGCAGTAGCCCTTTAACTAACCATGAGGAGGAGGCCTGTATCTCTTTGCATCCCTTTGAGTATGAATTTGAGAGTTCATCTCTAAAGTCAAAGAACAACAGGTCTGGATTGTTATTAAATACAAAGATTTCTTTTCTTTATCCACTTGAGAGTACTTTGATTCCAATTCCATTGATGGCTTTCAAGTCCTTCGTTCTCTTTTATGGGAATCAAAATCAGGAACTGTTTTCTAGGCGGTGCTCAATAATAAGTTAGTCTATGATGGCATCAAAAAAAAAGAAGCAAACTGGATTTCTTTCATGATGTGTAAACAAACTGTGGCTCTAAATTGTCTTCCTTCCTATATTCATGCCTGCTAGCAAGAAAATACAAGATGGAGAAATGAAGCAGTAGGTACAACTATGCCAGCTCATTATTTATTGTGATCTCCCTCCTTCCAGGAAGAAGACCTGCAGGAAATGGAAGAGTCAGCTAAAAAAATGGAAACTCAGTTTGGCCAATTCTTTGATCAAGTGATTGTGAATGACAATTTACAGGAAGCTTGTCTGCAGCTAGTCTCTGCCGTGCACCAAGCCCAGAATGAACCACAGTGGGTTCCAGCCACATGGATATGCCCAAGCTCTCAGGACTAGCCTGTTTCATGGGATGATAGTGTGTGCAAAATCTAGCATTCTGGGGAAGATCAGTCCAGCCATTGTGGGGAGGGACACTACTTTTCTGGCAATAAACGTTTTGGAACTTTCATTGGGTTTTAAGGCTGGGGTTGCAGGAGATATAAACATATTTCATTTCAAGGGAATTTGAAGAACATAAACAAAAGCTATTACAAGGTACAAGTCTATTGGCTGCATTTGCCTGTCACTTAAGCTAGGGCCTAGGCTATATTAATTTTTTTAAAAGAATAACTTTATGGAGGCACCCATTTCTGGGAATAGGCCAGGTGTTAACATGGTAGGATCATTTCCTTCTTTCCTTTCCATCCATGACAGACACTCCAGGGAACGTTAATGCAAGCCTGCCTGCAGAAAACCTTAAAAAGCTAAGAACTAGATCTCCCCTGTATTAAACTATGAACAGAGCAACATAGTTTATTTTAATTCCTTCCCAATTCATTGAGGCAGGCAAATAAAGAGATTCATATATTCCAAACCAGGATTATGATTCATTATGCCCCAAGGAGCCAAGATTTATAAATCAGCATTAATTCTTGGTTAATATTAAGTCATAATACACGATTTACTGTGTCATAAATGCAGCCACACTTATGGGGCATTTTTCAGCATTATATATTAAGTAATTCTGAAACAAATACCATTCTAATAACATAATCAGAGATTATATAATTGTTTAAAAATATGTAATTTTTGATATTTTTTTCCTTCTTAAGCATAGGAGGTATTGAGAGAATTGCCGCAGTTTTTGACCTATTTTTTTTATTTACAGCACATTCCTCCAACAAGAATGAAATCTGGGTTCTTTTTAGCTTTCACTGAACAGCATATTTCTAGCAGCAAAGTAGTATCATAATTACTGTGATATTCTTTAAATTTTCTCCAGCACCCTCTACCTTTGATAGCAAAAGGCACCATTTTTAAAAAGATTTGAAGTGCAGATTACTGCACCTTGTCCTTTAAATGTTAGGAAAAGTGTGTTAGTTCAAAATGATTAAGTAGGAGATCTATGTTTAAAATTAATATAATTATAATTAACTTTATATTATGAAGGGTGAGGTTTTGGGGAACATGTAACTTCTCAAATTCAATCTATAATTAGGGCTTCAAACTTGATTTATTACACCACATTGTTTAAGATATATAGTGATTTTCAGTAAACCAGTGACCCTTAGTGACAAAACACTAAAATATTAGCTATATTTAATTTCTTATACATTTTTAATGGACTGTTAATATTGTTTTGGTAATTTGTTTCATTTTGTTGGATTAGTTTTAAGTAAACCTCCAAACCTAAAAGCAACATATAAAGAAAACATAAATGTCAATCAGAAGGTTTAAATCATCTTGAAAACTCTTAAAAGATGGTTGTTCAACAAGTCTTGAGGATCAATATCAACTTTGCCTGTCATCTTAGATTTTATATGGTTTATAATGAGTATTATGATGTGGTTTTATTGCTTTTATTTTTGTAGGTTTAGGAACTGCCTAGAAATGTCAATCCTGGTAATATACTAGTAATGGAAAATAAATAAAAAGTAAACAAGTGCTTTAGTCTGCTCAGTTGTACATCCTTTCTTCCACCCAGGCTATAAGGTTTTTAGAATTTTTCTTTTCAGAAAAAAATACTGTATTTTAATTACAATGGTTTATATCAGCGGCTCCTAACCTTTTCTATACCCCGCTCCCCTAGAACGCTTCTGATACATTCTCGCACACCTTACAAAAGTTCAAAATAATTATGCATATACACTATAATTTTGAAAACCCAAGTTTTCGCACCCCTTGGAATATTGTCTTGCACCCCCAGGTGGTGCGAGCACCCCTGATTGGGAACCCCTGGTTTATATCATATTGCTTACTAGCCACCTTGGAAGGACAGTTGTTTTGAAAGTCAGGTTATCAAATATTTTCATAAACATATAAAAGTACCATTATTTCATTACAAATTTTACAATTCCTGGCAAACAAAGCCATAAAATTGAGAGATTGGTAATTCAGTACATCTGTGGTATTATATTGGGGGAGGGTGGTTTGAAACACAATTCAGAATATTTAGGATTCTCTTAAATTGGGATAATTCCTAGATAGATTTATTCTTAGAATTTACAGTGCAATTCTACCCCCATCTAGAATGCAGTTTCAGTAATTCAGTGAGTTTTTTCCTCAGCTGTACAAAGTATTGTGGTCTCCATATTCAGAAGTGTCCTGAACTCACATGAAAATATATCTGCATTAATCACTGAGGTTGAATTTTTTTTGGAAATGAGTGCTTACAATGGCCTTTTATTTTTAAAAATAAGCTTGTGCATAAGCTGCCATTAGGTCGATGAGAAAGGAACATAAGCAATAAATATAAATATAAAATTGATTTAACACAGATGTGTAGTAAAAGACAAAGAAATATATAACTTCAAATTACTTTGTCCAGCGCACATTCTACCAGGAGAGTGACGCCCATCCAGTTTGCCAATATTTCACCTAACAAAATATTTGTATTTTCCTTAATAAAGTTTACTCAATGGTCTTCAGGTGATTTGACATTCTAAATATAAGTCATCAGCAAATCCAAAATTGTCAGATTAGCTAAAACACTTTTTTAAAAAAAAGATTACGTCTAAACTTGTTGAAGTTCGATATAATTATATTATTGCACGTAAAGCCAAAGATAGTCATGTGTACCGTGTGGTCTTCAACAGCTTCATTTTGTCAGAGGGAATAATTAATAATAATAATAATAATAATAATAATAATAATAATAATAATAATAATAATAATAATAATAAAGTTGGAAGGGACCTTGGAGGTCATCGAGTCCAACCCCCTGCCCAGGCAGGAACCCTACACCATTTCAGACAAACGGCTGTCCAGTCTCTTCTTAAAAACTTCCAGTGTTGGAGCATTCACCACTTCTGGAGGCA
>NW_015389069.1:187232-196424 GCF_001527695.2 Protobothrops mucrosquamatus | reverse complement strand
TAAATGTAGAACCTTACTTTTTTCACCATTGAATTTCATGATCTCCCAAGATGAAAAGACAGGACTGGGATCATCAATTCGATACAGTATATATAAATCCTAGTGAAAAGGAGAGCAATGTCTTTTCCTCGTAGCCTACTAGGCAGCTCATCAACCACCGCAATGCTCTGAAGATTATCGGAAAGCTGGGAATTTGCAGAGCGCAGCAGCGGGAACGACAAGCTAAGCGCAGCCTCCCCGCCCGGAAATGGCGCTGCCGGCTCCCCTCCTCTTCCCTGGGCGTCTGCGGCAGGAGCGTCTGGGAGGAGGGCGCGCTTTCGGTTGCTGTGAGGAGGTTGCCTCGGACGCCTAGACTGCGGGAGAGGATGGAAGGGGTGCGCCCGGTGAGGGACGGAAGGGCGATTGATTGCCGTCGGAGCCCCCACGCTTTGGCGATCGTGCTATTCGCGTTGTGGTTCCCGAGGATGCATCCCTGTTAAAATCGGGCTTGGCCGAAAGTGTAATTTTAGCATCTCTCAGATTTGTGGTTTTCTCCAACTGGCAGTTGTTGAGGAGGGTTGTTTGTGCTCACAATAGCCCCAGTTCATGTCCTTTTCGAAATAAACGCACAGCGGTATTTGCATCGTAAAGTTACGGGTATTATTTGGAAACGTTACCCTGTGCTTTGTTTGCAAAACTGGCCGCTTGTTTTCCTCGACTGGGAGTTATTTTCCGCACGTAGGACTCGCTTGGAAACGCTCGTTGTTAGACGAAGAAATCCACCCTGGATAATCCGCACGTGGCTGTAAAGGTTCATACTTGTAATTCCCCCCAATAGCCCATTTTACGGTATTTTAAAAATACTTTGGATTTGTTAAAACAGAGCTGGGGGGGGGGAATTATGCACATCTTAAAACATCCTCTGTTCTCCATCAGTTTGTTTAGTCACCCCGTCTTGAGCTGCTCCTTTCGTTCTCTGGCAGCCCGATTCTGTGCCTTCTTTAATCAGAAGAAACTCCCTCGAATGCAGGGCGCACTTCACATCGCAGCAATTTCCGTCAGTGTAATATCCCAGTGTAATATCACCTCCATCACTCCCCAGAAGCGGGAGAATTATTGAGACCTGGGGTGTGATACATTACCTCAAGAAATTTGGAATCCTGAGTTTTTAGGATTCTTCTGAATCTTATCAAGCCAGTGGGAAGGCTGCTTGCTTCAGAAGGATCCTTGAAATTGCTGTTCTGAAGAGTGATGAGGATGCTAAGACCAGTGGCAGAGCTTTCTTCTCCTTTCTTGTTTCCGTTGAAGAAGGTTGCCTTGTAGGAGTTTTAATGCTGCTTATCTGCTTTATGCCTTAATTTCTCTCCCTGTCTTTTAGGAATTACTGCTTAGCTGGAATTGCTAACTACCTTTGGCTATTAGATAATTCAACAGATCATGTATAACTGATAGCAAGTTCGGTGTAGTGTACAGAATTCCATTTTAGTACAAACTCCCGTGAAACTTCATTTCAGAATTAATATTGTTTTTTACCAAAAGACATTGGAAGAGATATGTTAAACTCAATTTTTACATACTTATTCCCTATCTTTCAGGAAGAGTACTATAACAAACCCTTTACATTTGAGACACTTGAGAGGTTTGTGTAGCAGATGCCATTGAGAACTTCTGTAGGGCAATTCATAATAAAATAACCCCCAGCCCTAAACTAGGTGGGGCAAAAGTTCATTTCCAGCTAATCCTGGGTACTGGAGATTTATTTTTAATACAGTACAGGATTAACAAGTGTCATTGTAGATTTATGTCCGGTTGCCTTAGTTCATATGTAACCTCACTAAGGGGATATGGGGAAGAAGCAAGTGGTGAGTTCTGTTTTGAATTGTTATACATTTGTTTGTTTGTTTTAAAAAAAGATAAAAACTATGCCTAAGTCTGGCTTCATTTTTGCTTCATTCATCTTTGGTTTCATTTGCACCATGAAAGATCTGATTTCAGAACTGTCTCATTGTTTTCATGGGTAGAGAATACAGTTCATTGAACAATAAAAGGAATGAATTTTGACTGCTTTTTAAAATGTGTACATCTTGTGAGATATCTGGTTACACATTGATTCAATTCCATTGCTTATTTCAGTGGAACAAAGAAAGTTATTGTGATTAGGCAGGCTTTTCTAAAACTATGTTATGAATGGTGCTACTGCTCTAAAATTTATGTTTGTAGTTTCTTTGCTAGCGTATATCTGTTTAAATAAATCTGTTTAACTAAATAAATAATGGCCCACTTTAAACAAGGTTTACAGTCTTATAATACAGCTGCTGATATTCTAAAATACGTTTTTAAAAAATATATATTGAGTTGTATATTTTTATATATTGCAGCGTCCACCCCGGATTCTTCCTCCAGTACCAAGGTAAAATTACAACTTGCTGCAAAAATACAATGGGTAGATTAAGAAATTTCAAGGAAGCTATTAGTCCTTAACTTTTTTGTAGCTATTACTTTTATGTAGGTGAATTTTATTATGTTTTCCAAATTTAGTATTACGTATTGGATTATATATTTTAATATTAACATTTTATTTTATATTTCCAATTTCATGTAACTTTGATTTGGAAAATATTAATCCAAAGTGGAGAACAAGGTGAGTACCATTCATTTTCCCCATTTTTAAAAAAATGTATTCATTGATTAGTTTGCTGTTGTAACTTGTGAGTGGTCCAAAGTCACATGAGATGGGCAGCTCTAAGAATTTAATCAAATTAAGTCATCCAATATTTAATTTAACAAATATAGTTAGTTTTCAGTGGCTAAGAGTAGTATAGTTTTCAAAAACAATAATGGTTGTCTTTATTATTACAACAAGATTGTATTTTTAGAACAGACTTTTAGATGTATGGACAGAATTAATTGTAATTTATTATTGTTGTAGACTGTTTGTTTGTGAGTCTTTGGGGGCTATTTATTTGCAGATATTTCATTACCTAACTAGGTAACGTTTCATCAGTGGTAATGAGTGTGGGATGTGCTCCTTGATTATACACAGTGGCTTGCCCTGGCAGTGTTGGCAGGAGAATTATTTTCTCCTTGGTAGTGCTTTGATTAGTGTATTGTTTTCTGCTTGATTGTTTGTCTGGGGTTAATCCCTACTTATCTGGATATTGGCTGCTGAAGAGGTGTTCTGGTCTTTTTGTTTCCTTCTGTCAGACCCAAACAACCAAGAACTATACAATGAGTTACTTATCAGTACAGTTAGTCCTCGACTTACAACAGTTTATTTAGTGACTGTTCAAAGTTACATCACTGAAAAAATGAGTTATGAGAGTTTTTCACATTTAAGACCATTGCAGCATCCCCACGGTCACATGATCAGAATTCAAACACTTGGCAGCTGACTAATATTTATGACAGTTGCAGTGTCCTGGGGACATGTCATCCCCTTTTGTGACCGTCTGACAAGCAAAGTCAGAATCTTGCCAGATCAAGCAGTTAGTTATCTGTAATATACTGCGTGAATTCCTAGGGAAGGTCCAGCCTTGCTCTTTTCCTGCCCACCAGACATTCCAAGCTCCACTGTCTCATTACTATCAACCATCCAACTAGCGAACTCAAAATTAAGGAATCTTCAAGGCTTTGAAGTGCCATGAAAGATAAACTTTATTGAATACATATCTCGGAACTGAAGAAGCAAAACCAGCTCTGGTTTTCCTGGGCGAAAATCTGCCTAGTTAACAATAGCTTTCCATAACCTCCACTCACCGAGTGTTCCAGTTGCCCAACCATATGTCTTTGGTTTATTATGAGAATGGTCCACTTCTCTGTCAGATACCTGCGTTAGTGACCTTGGCATCCTTGTAGGCTCTCACGATCCATGGACGGCTTTTTAAACTCCTGCTTCCTCCCCCTCCCCCGTTTCTATGGCAAATTGAGTAGCGATAGAGATTAGCAGGCATCTTAGCAATTCAACCTTGACAATTACCTTCTGAGAAAGAGCCTCGCGCTCCTACAACTCCAGATTACATTCCACCACATCTTCTTAGCAAAGTCAAAAGCCAGATTTGCTTAATGATTGCATAATTCATTTAATGACCAATAAAATTCGATATCATTCACTGAACAACTACTTTGCTTAACAATGGACGTCCTGGTCCCAACTGTGGTTGTAAGTTGAGGGCTACCTATAATGATGTTACCTAATCAGGTAATGAAGCATCTGCAAGCAAACGACCAAGCACAGATAGTACCAAGGATTCCACAGTTCAGCCCTGAGCTATATATATTCTCTATACCAGCAGGCCCCAACCTTTTTGGCATTGGGCTGGTTTCGTGGAAGACAATTTTTCTATAGACCGGGAGGGGATGGTTTCAATTTTGCTCGTCGCCCGCTCACCTCCAGCAATAGGTAGTACAGCCTGGTTCTTAACAGGCCATGGACTGGTACTGTACCATGACCCCGGAGGTTGGGGACCCCTGGTCTATACTGTGTTGACTACTATTGCTATATTTGCATTCTTTTTAGAGCTTTAGGGCTATAAATAATTTTTTCAAACTATATAATACCCATTTATAACCAACAAAATTTTAAAATAAAATTATAACTTTTAAAACCCCTATCTAGGTACAACATACTTCACTTTTTATCCCTGTTGTCCCTTTTTTGTTTACTTGTTTTCTCTTTAAAATATTTAATTAAAGCATATTTTTAGAAGAGAAATAATGGCTGTCATACAAGAAAGTGAATTAGATTTTGCAAAAAGTTGCATAGTCTTTTAAATTGTGTCTTTATTTTTAATAAAAAAAGAATTTCTCATTAAAATATTCCCTAATGTTGAAATCTTACAGTCCTATGTATAAGGAAAATTAAAAAATAAATAATAAACTTCCTTATGTTAGTGATATTCCCATGTAAGTGGAAGCTTCAGTCTAAATTATGGTAGTTATAGTAAATTAATTGCACTTTAAGAATTCTTTTTTATATTGAGGTTGAACAAATAATAATGGATAGAATATTTTTTAAAAGATCACATCAGTTCTCAAATTGGCTTAGAAGAAATTCTGGTCTTCTTATGGACTCTAAACTGGTTAGAGAAAATTCTTCTTGGCAAAGCATTTAACTAGTCATTACCTGCTTCAGTCATGGAATTTTATATAGAATCCATATGTGGTCTTCAGTTTGTAATTTGTGTTTTCCTACTGTAGTTTTTCTTTTTTTTAATATAAGGAAAAATGAAAGGAAGTGCACAGCATATGTTGTGGTAGCATTAGGAACAATTAGTCTGGAAGCAGCATAGGAATGAAGATAAGGTAAAAAAAATAAGAGTAATATAACTAGAATGAATGCTTTTAATCATTCATAAATAACCTGAAGTTTAAGATAGTGAGTTAGCCAAGATTCTAAAATATTTAGGTGGTTGAAATGAAAAGAGGCACATGAAGTTCCAAAATCATGTCTCCAAACTGGGAGTGAGCATTAAGATGATTGGACAGTTGTAAATACTCAACTAGATAATGCACATGAAATAGTTTGAATAAAGTACCTAAAACATTATACAAATAATAATGTATGTTTACTATTATGGCACTAATTGTTGGCTTCTGGTTTTGCAGATGAAATTCCTCTTAGTCGTCCCAAAAAGAAAAAAGTCAAGAAAAACTCTTTAGGTAAGCAGATGATTCAGTTAAGGCAAGTTAGTATGAAAAGGGTTAGAAGATTTAAAGGTGCAATTTATGAATGGCTACTTAATGCTGGATTATAGTTATAACTTGAGCTCCATATAGTTTATGAAGATTATTTCACACCTTCAATTAGTTTCATAAATAACAGTAGTTTCATATTTACTGAAACAGTCTATAACACAGCAATAGCACTTAGACTTATATACCATCCTCAGTGCTTTATGCCACTCTCTGGGCTATTTACAGTGTACAAGCATTATTTGCATATTGCCCCCAACAATCTAGGTCAGCGGTTCTCAACCTATGGGTCGCGACCCCATTTGGGGTCGATCGACCATTTCATGGGGGTCGCCAAGCAAGGCTGTCCGCCATTTTTTTTCCCTTTTCCGGCGGGTGCCTTACCTCCCTTGAGCTGGGCCAGCTGGTGGTCGGCCTGCTCCGTCTCTGCTACTTGCCAGCTACGCCTCGGCCAGCGCAGGGGGCGGAACCACGCATGCGTGGCGCTCCCGGGCAGGGAAAGTCCTCGACTTATGACCGGTTGGGTAGTCCGACTTACGACTGGTTTAGTCCTCGACTTACGACCAGTTTAGTCCTCGACTTATGACCGGTTGGGGGTCGCGGCATTAAATAGGTTGAGAACCACTGATCTAGGTCCTTATTTTACCGACCTTAGAAGGATGGAAAGCTAAGTCAACCTTAGGCTCCATCAGGATCGAACTCCAGGCTGTGGGCAGAGTTAATACTGCCTTCTAATCATTGCGCCACCAGCAATATACACACAAGCAGCTAAAGTAGTACAAAGGTAAATCCTAATGGCTGCTGGATCACGTTTGTGATTTCTGACATTCCCTGCAAGCTTCCCACAAGCAAAGTCAATGGATAGGTTGGCAAGAAGTCACAAGTTGCGATCTCTTAACAACCTGCATGCTCCTTGCTTAATGACTTAGCAAAGTACTTTACAACCATGTCGCTTAGCAATAGCAATTGCAGTCCCCATGCCATCATAACCTGAGGACTAATCTGTAATTGACAATACCCTAACTTGGAATACAGTTTGTACTTGCTGGTAAATACTTAGTAAAATATTCCAATAAAGTCTTTGAAGAATTCAGCAAGAGTTAACTAGGCTCAAAGATTTTTTGTGCAGATCTTCAAAGTCTTGGAAGCATCTTGTAATGCACTTGAGTGCTTTTTAGGTAACATCAGTCTACGGTTACTAACAGTCAATACTGACTTGATGACACATAATCCATTTTAGATGGCTTTGGTCAAGTTGCTGTATCTGAAAGCAATGAGCCTCTGACCTCTGAAACGCAGGATGTTCCATCTCAGAAGAAGCGCAGGAAAAAGAAGGCACCTCTAGGTACGTATAGAATTTTGAAAACAATTTCAGCAGAGAGTACAAGCCAATGCAGTGCATCATTGCTATTTATTAGAATGGCTATTCTGCTAGTTAGAATGTTTTAAAATGGTTTATAATAAAAATGAAATTTCAATCTAAGAATATTAAATTGTGGTCTGTTGAAAGAGATGTTTTTAGATTTAGAAAGCTAAAAGTCATAGAAGGCTTGAAACGTAACCATCAGCACTTTGTATCACATTTGGAAATGAAACAGCAACCAGTATAAAACCTTCCGTATAGATAACAATATGATCTAAGTTTTATGTCCTTGACTTCTGTATTAACTGAAATTTCCAGAGCTTGCCCATAGTTAAGGCTGAGCGATATCAGTGTCCGCAGTACCTTCTTATGTCAATTTTCCCTAAGTAAAATTAAAATTCGAAAGTATCAACCCAAATACACTTCAGATTCAGAAGCACTCTGAGACAAAAGATGATCTCCTAGAAATGTGAAGCACATTTAAAATCTTAAACTGTGATTCATTTATAGTGAGCAACTCCGGTTATCCTGTTTCAGTTTGTTATCCCATATACAGCCCATTATTGACTGCAATCATTCAGATGTGTCCCAGATGTGTTACCTGGAGATGTTGCAAAGAAATAAATTGGATATACTGATCTAAAATGCCTAATGATCTCATTGAGATGCTTTGTATAGACACTGAAAGCATTGGAGATAGTATGAAACCCGAGGGACACCATGAATTCCAGTTTCATAGAGCAACTGTGTCCAAGCAACACTATTTTAAGCGCATGCCTGACAGATAGGAATGGAATCATATAAAATATTTCAATAATACCCTTAAAGTAATTTAGAAGAAAGTCATGGTTGATGATAATGAAAATTGATGAGAAGTCAAGGAGAGTAAAGAAGTAAATTCTTTCTCTTCCCCAGCCAAAGATCATTTTGTCTACCAAGGCAGGCTTAACCTTTCCTATGAAACCAGAGTCAAAATAATCTGCTTCAACTGCTTGCAGCAGTTGAGAAGCTACTGTTCTGTTCATCATCTTTCGGAATCATATGAGATACAAATCAGCCTGTAATTTGGTCATTTCCATTTCATTAGAATGCAATTATTAGAAGAACAGATTTAATGTGACAATCGCTTCTCGGCTCAGACATAATATATATGTTCTGACTATTAGAAGAAAAGCAGGTGATGCTGATTGCAGCTCATTTCTGATGACATGCCCATGCTTACATAACCAGTGTTGTTATTAGTTTCCATGAAATGTTAAAAAGAAAAGAAAAGGGAACCAGCAAGAGGTACAATTATATTGCTCCCTTACCATTTTTTTTGCATGACATGGTTATGGAAGTACTCACAATACTGTACAGTTTCTCATAGTGTCTTACAATACTGTATCTCATAGTAAAAAAACAAAACAAAATCAGTGGTAATGCATTTTTAGTTGTTTGGGCAGTCTTGAAATGTCTAATCTTAGGATAAAGAAAATAAAGATACTGGTTTAAAGCGAAAGTGTTTTATGATTTTTATTATGAAATGCACAACAGCTGTAGTGTTTTGGAATTAATTTTTAATACAGCAAGATAACTTTTTCCAGTTGAGATATGACTAGGAAGATACATCTCCAATCCAAAATCACTCATAAAACATACTGTTTGTGTAAATCATTACCTCTTAGCACAATCTATCTTACAGTTATTTATATTATATCTCACTTTTCATTTGGAACCCAAGGCGATAAATATGGGGTTCCTGCCTGATTTACTCATGAGAAAAACTTCTTGAGGAGGAGATGCATGTACTGCTCCTTATTGGAAAGGTAGGAAATAAATGTACTGAATACTTTTTCTATGTGGTTTCTGGAATTCGAGACACATGTTTAGTGTATTTATTTCCTTTGATCTAAGGACCCTACATCTATATCTTCTTCACACAATTATTCTTGTGAAGAACACAAGGAACTCCATTTATATAAAACCTTATTGCCAAAGGATGTCCTTGCTCTCTTACCCATCTCTTGTGGAACTAAGGGTACAAATAATATTTTTACACAGCACAAATTTTCTTGTTTTCCATTTTCAGAATCTGAAACATCATTTACTGAACAGAATGGAAATGACATGGATACTTCACCAGTGGAAGAAACCATAACTCGTAAACAATGGAAAAG
>NW_015389069.1:162719-187132 GCF_001527695.2 Protobothrops mucrosquamatus | reverse complement strand
GAGAGAGAGAGAGAGAGAGAGAGAGAGAGAGAGAGAGAGAGAGAGAGAGACATTTGTGTATAGAATTTTGGAATGCTTAGCTTTTCATGTCATTTATCTGTTATTCTCATGCAGTGCTATAACATTTGATTGATACACTGATATTGCAATGAAAGCTGAGGTTTAAGAAAGGGTTTTATTTAGATTTATGAAATGAATGTATAACTGAGACTAGATTTGAATATTTTATTCACAGCTTAGTATTAATTGCCAAGTATGCTTGCCCAAAGATTTTAGTAAATGAGATGTGTTTCAGTATTAATAGCTCGGGTTGGTAGTTGGCCTGTTGGTTTGATCTCCAAGCTTGGCGATTTGGTAAACATTTTAGTAAATGTTTAACTCTTTTCAGGGAACAAATAAATAATTCCAAGCCAAGAAACACATTTAAGATAATTTTGTGCACATGTATCTGATTGTACTGCAGGTAAAGATTCTCTTTTTTAATGTCATTTTTACCTGTCTATCTTAAAATAATGTTGCTGCATGGAACATATTTCAGGAAAAAAATATCCTATTAAGAAACAGCATCCTCATTCAGGGGCAAGAGGGACTTTTCCATGTATGAGTTGGTTTCTATTATGCTCCTAGATTAAGTCATGTTATTCTATGTATGCCAGTGTCCCTAAATGGATAGTCATTACTCTGCTCATTCACAAACCATTGTGTGATGTCTGTAAAGTTAATAACATGTATACTTTGTTGAAACACATTTCTATCATTTTGACTCTTGGAACGAAATTTGAAAGTATATGATGTATAGCCAAAATGTAGAGCCAAAAATGCATATATCAATGCAACCCTAAATATATTCAAGATTACAGGAAGACTGTTGGAATTGTTTATTTACATCACTTAAAAGACAAAACTTCCTCCTACTCAACTCCAGAAAAATAGGAAATAAAAATCATGATTTATTAACTTGTATGCAATTTGACACTCGGTGACCCTGGGCAGCTCCCAACAAAGAAATCACAATAAAGTTAATTAAATATAAATATAATATGCAACAGATAGCAAGCACAATGTAGCAAAGGTCTCTTTCAGTCAGTCAGTCAGTCAGTCAGTCTGTCTCTGTCTCTGTCTCTGTCTCTCTCTCACACACACACCCCTTCATTATTTTAGACAAAAAAGAGGGACATTCAGTTCTTGGGAAGGACCTCCTTCCTAAAAGCAGGCACTGCTCCAGAGAAAGCATCCTTGGAGGGTCCTGACAGATTTACTCAAAGCATGCCAACTCTGCAAGATGAAATTGGCCAGACAGATGCCATGACATCAAGCAACCAAGCCCTATCTCTATCGTTAACCAGAATTTTTCATTCTTTGCTTCTTTCTTTTACAGTGACAGGGTTAAATGCAATGTGTCATACTTAACATTGTGTATCATGTTTGATTCCTATAAATTTCTGATGTGGGAGCATATACCTTGGATCATCTTCTAGTCTAGTTCACTATAGTTGCCAGGCCCAAAACCAAAAATATCACATGATTCTTCCAAGCTGAGTTCTTTAATGTTTCACACCTATAGACAAATTCTTGCCAGACTAAGCACTGTATTTAATTTGCATCTAAAATGTGAACTATTAGGGAGGGACTATCTTCACCCTCTTCCTTTCACACCAATCTGGGCTGGGTTGCTTTTTACTCGTCTGGAATGTTTCCCCATCTATTCTATGAATCCACCTTCTTACTGTATTCCATCACAGTAGAAGAGCACTGATCATCCTTTGAGGAACATAAAAGCTCTGTGGATTTGAAGGGAGAAAGAAGATTTGGAGAATTCAGCAGTTCATTAAAACTACTGCATCTTTTTCTGAATCTACAGTTTGCAAATTTAGGAAAAAATGCATTTGATTTAAGCAGGTGCCAGATGATGTTTTGTACTCACCTCATATTTAATGTTTTCCTCTTTGAATGCAGATTGTGGCACAATCTAGCAAATATATGATACAGGTATACCCTGAGTCACTAACATTAAAGAAGAGAATGACTGTCCTTTTTTTTTTTTTTTTGCTACTATAATGTTAGGAAAACCCGGCCTGCAGAAAGTTCCAGTGAATTGTGTGTGGAGGATGAAGATATAATTGAGGATGAGCAAGTAAAAGGCACAGAACAACGTTCTGTGTTTTCTGCTCCTACTGGGGTTAGCCAACCTGTTAGCAAAGTGTTTGTTGAAAAAAATCGTAAGTAATTTGTTTTACAACAACAAAATGTTAGTATATTTGAACAAATATGGTAAAAGATGATGATGATGACAACTCTCATCTTATATCTTGAAGGAATTACTTTCTTTATCCAGATTATGTCTGTCTGTCTATTCATTCATTCAATTAATCAATTTCAGGGCCACTTAGTAACTCTGGCAGCTTATAATTTAAAAAAGAACATAAAAGAGAGCATGGTGGACCATAAAAATAAAACTAAACAAAACCAAAAGGGGTTTATGCTACCTTATCTCAAGGCCTGAGAGAACAACCAGATTTTCAGTATTTTCTAGAACATCATATTAAGTAATTTCTAGAATATCAAGGATGGGGGGTACATGAATAAATATCCTTTAAGTTGAATTTATAGTACTTCAAAATGTGCAAGCACATCCTTACTTAAGTATGACTCTTTTGAAACTCACTCCACTGTATCTTATCTCATTGTATTTTGTTCTGGCTGATGCTCATACTTTGATATGGTCAATTGACTGATCAATAAATATATCATATTAAAATTCATACAAAGCTTACATGAAGTATCTGTGCCATGAGACAACCCTCACCGTTACTTGATTTAAAAAAGTGCAGGAACTTATCCTAAAAGTCATTGTTGAAAGAAAGTTTAAAAATCTGATTTAGAGAATTTGCCTTTGTGCCATTTCATTTTCTTTTGAAAAAATTTGCAGAATTTTTGAGGGATATCCTTTTCCACCTAATGCATTATACTGTTCCTGCTGTTAGAAATAGTATAGTCTGACATCATGAAACTCTAAGAAAATTTGAATATATTGTTTTTGTAAACCACCCAGAGCTATTTATTTTTATTTATATAGAGAAATAATATCTCATATTTAGGATTCTCTCATAGATGAGATGGGTGGTGTAGAAATGTAATAATAAGCAAATAAAAATAATCATTTAGAGCTGCTAATTAAAAGCTTTGTTACATTTCTTGATATTATTTTGTGCCTTAACCAACAAATCTTAACTTTCTCAAATGGGGGAAAGGTGCCTGAATTTCCATTTGTCCCAGAAGTTGATATAATAATTTTAATACTTCATCCAGATCCATTTTTTCCTTCTTTGATTATGGCTGAGATTACTAGAACCAAATGACGATAGCAAATTAAGTACCACCAAATAGTCACCTTGCAAATAGTCGTGTTTCACTGAAGTCAATAGGGTTTGCTTTCAGATGATTCCTGATATACAGTAAGAGCAGCAATGAATTTGCAATTAGAAAGTATGCATATGTATATAGTCTCAATTT
Organism: Protobothrops mucrosquamatus; assembly: GCF_001527695.2. Lineage (NCBI taxonomy): Eukaryota > Metazoa > Chordata > Lepidosauria > Squamata > Viperidae > Protobothrops > Protobothrops mucrosquamatus. Next base: position 183,619 of record NW_015389069.1, on the reverse strand, counting down.
ACACTCACCAAAAAATTAACCTGAATTTTTATGAACAAGTATAGTAATAGGAAGCTTTAACAATATTTTTCTTACAAGCACTTAACATTTCCACCCCCCCCCCAGGGCGTTTTCAGGCCACAGATCGCAAGGATTTGATTAAAACTACTGAACACGTTCAAGTGTTTATGGATGTAAAGGCTTCTTGGACTACTAAGGATGTGGCACTTTCAGTTCATCGTGGTTTTAGGTATGAAATTATTCCCACTATTGACATCATTAAAAATGAACAAGTGATTAAAACGAATAAAATGTCCAGTGATGCCTTCTCCTGACTTTGGAATCAGATTCTCCTCCTTTCCACCATCTCTCTCTGTCATGATCTCAGGTACACTTGAAATGTTGATTCACCAAGATGCAATTGTTTACCAATCTCCCTGAGATTTCATTTCATAATGCAGGCGAGCATCTACTTAGCAATCAATTAACCTTGCTTTAGAGCTGTGTGGAGAAAATATGTTCCCCTGCAGGTCCCACTCTATCGTTATAGCCCAAGCTAAGTTGCTACAGACAGTTTTTAGTTTAACGTTATAGTTTTGGCTTGGTAACAAAACTCGATTTTAAGGCTTAAAACACAGTGATGTATGTGAAATTTGCAACTCAGCCCTTCACCACAAAGCTTTTTCTATCCATATACTGTGAATGTGCCTGTTGACTCTTGGCCAATATAACTTTTTCTGAGCTGGAATATCTAATAAATTTAAGACTATTTACAAGAAGTTCTGTTTCAGGATATATTAACAGAATCTCGTCATAAGACGCACACTTCCACTGCATCTTAATTCTTCCCATTTGTCCATCTTAGGATGTTTGTCTGAAAGTTTTAATGTATGGCGCTTGCATAATCACTGTAATATTCTGCACAATGAGTTCAGTCACATCAAATAAATAGTCTTCCACAACAATTAACATCCTGGTAATTCCTTCAGAAAATGACAGTAATTGATATGATGATTGGCCTCCACTTATAATTATTTCTTATAAATGTTATTTGCCACCTACAAAAATATTTGAATAGAGATTATTAATTAAAATCTTTTGATTTTGAGCATTACTCTCTGTGACTTGAATAACTTGAATACAGGTTAATAACTTGAAACTTGAATACAAAAGTCCCTATTGCATAGGTGAAAACTACTGGCAAGGCAAATTCAGAGCCTAGAATTTGAATTTAATTCACTAAATCCTGAATTTAGGGAATTCTGACTTTCTAATTCACTAGAGACTGAATTTAAGATGGTGGACATAAAGGTTCTTGTAAATCTGACATTCTGAACATTTAACTCTGTAAGATTTGTAAACGTTTAATTTTTTATTAATATGCTTTCTTTTATTAGGGTAATTGGATTTTTTACTCACGGCTTTCTCGCTGGCTATGCTGTGTGGAACATCATAGTGATTTATATTCTGGCAGGAAATCAGTTTTCAACCCTTTCAAATTTGCTACAGCAGTACAAGACTTTGGCATATCCTGCTCAATGCCTCCTTTATTTTTTACTTACAATTAGTACCGTTTCAGCTTTTGACAGGTATTTGTGCATTCCTCTGTCTTAGTGACAATGCCTATGATTCATTGTAAAGTTATCTTATTAATTGAAACAATGATTAATAGCTTAAACTCTTGACATATAATTGTAGCAGTGCAGATATTTTTCTGATGATTTTTAAGATGTTCAGTATGGAAACTACTCTCAAACCAGAAAGATTTGCATTGTGTTCTGTTAGTTTCTTATACTTCCTACTTTTGAAATTCTTTATTCTTTTACTAAAAAACTTTTATTATCAATATTTCTGAACTGGAGACATCTAGTTTAACCAATGATACCAACACAGGTTAATTATTCTGATGAAATAATTGGCCCCTAGATCAAGGTTTTAGAGAACATCTTATTTCCTTAACATCAGTGGATAATTTCTTATGAGATATAGCAGAACAAAGTCAATCAGCTAGTGGCTCCTTTTAATTAAATCAATTTCATACTCATTTTTCAGAATCAATTTGGCTAAAGCAGCAGTGGCAGTACGCAGTTTTCTTACATTGGATCCAGCAGCAATTGCTTCTTTCAGTGAGTAAACAGCACTAGCTGACCAATAAGCATTACCTAGTTACTCCAGTTTATGCTTTAATTATATTTTCATTCTGATCTTACAGCTTTATTCTTCTGTTTTCACATAACTTATTGTGTATTGTAAAAAAGCAACCATTTCCATAAAGACTACCAGTATATTTTGTTAAATAAAAGTAATGCTAGGAGGCTCTAAGCTGGTTATATATTTATCAAGTAATAATTTGATAACTCATAAACTAATTTTGCAGATTTGTATCTCACAATTCTCTTCTGTATCTGTCCTCTGAATAGACTAAAGTGCAGCAAATTTATTTTCTGATATAGGACAGAAAAGAGCAGTCTGAATGCTATCAAAGTGTTTTGCTGTTTTGGAATTCCTGAAAGGGAAAATCTAGGCAGTGATCAAAGAATTTGGGAGGTTGTCGCAATAGTATAATCATTTTCACAGTTTTTTTAATAAATATTAATTTTCTAGTTTTACAGTAAATAAATAACGTGTTGTCTGGGTCCATTAGTAATTCAGTGGTCTATATTAACTTCTTCAGTCTATATCCAATATTACACCATCAAAAAGGTCATCTTTTGCAACTTTTTGATAAGCAAAAACAATGGGGAAGCCAGATTCACTTAACAACTGTGTTACTAACTTATCAACTGCAGTGATTCACTTAACAACTGTGACAAAGATCTTAAAATGGGGCAAAACTCATTTAACAAATGTCTCATTTAACAACATAAATATTGGGCTCAATTTTGGTCATAAGGTCGAGGACTATCTGCACACTGGTGAATCAGATTCATGGAAGAAACATAAGGCTCGAACATGTCAATGTGTTGTTAACTCTTCCAAAATCTGGAATATCTCAATAATAAACATTATTCATTTCTTCCAGTGTATTTTGCTGCTCTTATCTTGTCCCTGAGCCAACAAATGACAAGTGACAGGATCAACTTGTACACACCATCTTTAGAAAATGGTAGCCTTTGGTAAGAATTATGGACTTTTTCCTTCTTAAAAGACAGTTAATTTAAGGATATCTTTACTATATATGTATGATTATACAGATATAACTGAAGCTTTTATAACTAATAAATACGTATGATTCTCCTCTCTCCCACTCCCCAACTCCACCCAGGATTTCAGATGAAGAAAAACAGATTCTTCAGCCTTGGATTGTGGTTAATCTTGTGATAGCTATTCTTGTTGGGATCTCCTGGTTCTTTTTGTCATATCGGCCTCAGCTGGATCACAGTGAAGGTACAGAAAAAGATTAGACTGTAATCCATTAGAATATGGGAATCTCCTTAATAGATTATCTGAATGGCAAATTGCTGCTTCTTTCCTAAACAATTTTAGATCAAGGAAATTACTAAGGAAAGGGAGGAGATAGTATGGCAGTAATTTCAGTCATTAGCCACAAGGAAAGGAACAGCAGAAAACAGTGTTAGGGGAGAATATGGGAATATATTTGAAGAGACAGTAGTACTGCAAAATGACTAGAGAAATTAAATTGAGGGATTGTCCAGCAATAAATAGAATTCAGTATCTCAGCTTCACTATTGCTATAAATGCATTGAACAAGTACATATTTTAATTTGTATTTTATATTTTGTTGTTTGCCTTATTTTAATTGTGATGCTTCTGACATTTATAACATTTAACAAGTGTTATTTCCTTGTTAACAATACTGGTAAATATATTGAGAATAAAGCGTTAATAATTTTAAGGAACCTTAGAACGCCGAGTGACATATTTTTCAGCTTAGATGTACAATAATCTGAAGGAGTCTACATAGGCAAATAGGGAGTCCTGATGCTAAGGTTTTCTTTCCTGTTTCCCACAAACTTGCAACCTATTCCCCAGCTGTAATATTTTCAGAAGACCATGTTTCCCGGTGGAAGGAGGAAATGGGGGAATTATTTTTAATGGATTTTATTGTACATATATTTTTCATTATATTTTGGTATCCTATGATACTTTGTTTTTTCTTGTAGAGCTGATGTTTAATGGTGAAGTGGAAGAATATCCCCTCCCGGACAAAGAAGCTAAAGTGTCTTCTTAGCACAGGCAACTTCTTCAATTTCATAAGATGCTTCAGTCATTTATACTTGCATGTAATATTTTTTTACACTTTTTAAACATTTAATTTGAATGAATTTTGTAATTATGCTATTTACATGTTATACAATAATACAATACAAAATCATTTTTCTCAATCAAGTTATTTTCTATGGATTTTATGCAACTTTCACCCAGTTAAAGATTACCAGAACAAGAGTTTTAGTAGTACTTACATGAAGACTAGATTACAGCAGAAGCATAAAAACATTATGGACATTTTATAAAAAGTCTTATCCTTTCAATATTGTGCAGGTTAGACTGTCACATCATTTTAAAGGTTCAAATTCATTTAAAAGTGATACTATGAATTTTAAAAGGCATTCTTTAGGATTTTCAGGATTTTTAAAAAGCAATTTTCCATAATTTCCCCATTTTTTGAAAGATATGTGTGAACTGCATATACAATATTAATTTTAGGATTTTTGTCAGGTTAGATTGCTTTTCTTCAATTATGGACAGATAATATTAACTTTAAATATTGAAACCAACTATTCAGAGAGCATACTAAAAGATAGCTCATTTTACATCCTAAAATAGGAATAAACAATCTATTGGAAAAAATGGAATAGGGGACATAATGCAAAACAGCCTGGATCAGTGATGGCGAACCTTTTAGAGACCGAGTGCCCAAACTGCAACCCAAAACCCACTTATACATCGTCGGGTGCCGGGTGGGCGTGGCCCATTGGGTGGGCGTGGCTACGGTGGTAACAGACTGGGTGGGACTAAAAAGTTCAATCAATCAATTCCAACTTTGCAAGATCTCCCCCCCCCAGAAGTTGAAATTGACTGATTGATTGAACCTTTTTTTTTTTTGCACATGGCGGTAGAAGCCTAAAACAAAAAGGTTTTATAAAACCCAGGTGAAGGCCTAGGACTGGGGCGACGGCGCGCGTGCCCACAGAGAAGGCTCTGAGTGCCGCCTCTGGCACCCGTGCCATAGGTTCGCCACCACTGGCCTGGATTGTGCCATGTACCCAGCTTAGGCTAGGATTTTACGTTTTTGGTTGGGCTATGGGTTTTTAAAAATATTTGAAGCATCTTGTAGGATTTACATTACCTTTTCCCTTTAATTTCCACCTTGGAATAGTAGGAAATCACTATTGATTTTTGGCAGGTATAATTAGCTTCAAGTATCACAAAAAGAAATTTCAGAAGCCACAGGTTGAAGATTTAAGAAATAAATGTTGCTTATTCCACCAATTCAAGGGCATTCCATTCATTACACATGATCTCCATATAGAAACTTCTGAAAAATACTTCCACAGATGTTCTAAATTACAAAGGTTTGTGCACCTATCCCCAAAAGATGGAATGACTTCTCCTAAGAGTAATTTGCTGCTAGGACTTGTTCTGATGTGAACCTATCAGATTTGGGTAAGTCAGTATTCTATATTGTATAAACAATTGGAATAGACCTGCTTGGATAGACTGGCTTGCATTGGAACCTATTTTTTTATTATGGAAAGAAGCACTTGAATACAGGGTAACTATATCAATCCAAAGTAACAACTATAAATATATATATTTTAATATACGGAATTGTACATTATCCATGGGATCATAATGCAATACTTGCAATGTACAACAATATACACGACAGGTAAGGAAATACTTCATGACACCATACTTCACTATGATAAGTTGGTCTTAACCTGTTCTGCTTGAGCCTTAATGTGGTTAGTTTGATTGTGATTTAGTATGCCATAAGAATGAGGCCAACCCAATAGACTGAGGGCATGAACTCAAAAAACTTTAAAAGGCATTTGACAGAATGATCGATCTATCAGTAAATACCTCTTATTAGCCATGAACTTCAAATGAGTGTCCAGTCTACTACTTGCAAAAGGGCAACTTAAAGAAGGCCCCGATTTGGGCTTCTTGGTTATCTGGTTAACCACTCTGGCGTTCTTCTGAGTGCAACACCAAATCTAGTTTCAGTAAAATCTTACCAGGTTGCGGCTATGTTATTTTCCAACACCAACAGACGCGAAAGATCAACGTCTTCAGGCAGGGCAGGGATGTGGGTTTTAATAACTCCAGGCAGCCGCCGCCGCCGCCGCCGCCAGCGATCCAAATTGTGACGATGCCTGAGCGGGAAAGGGGAGGGCAAGCAAGCCGGGAGCGAGGAGCAGGCGGCTCGCCAGAAATTCTCCGCCTCTCGCAGAAAGGCTCTCCCGGTGAAGCTGGAGATGTGAAAAAGACGCTGTCGGCAGCCTCCCGAGCAGCCGACGCCTGAGCCTGAGCTCCAGCCGCCCTCGCCATGGCGGCGCCTGGGCACCGCAAGATAAACACTGCTGTGGAGCTGCCGCCGCTGCGTCCCAATGTCCCGTGGTCGCCGCGGCGGGACTCGACGGACGAGGGCCCCGCTTCCACCAGTTCCTCACGCGTCCGCAGCACCACCAGCAGCACCACCCGAGGCTCGACGGAAGGAGAGTCGGGCATCTCGCACTTCTCGGTGTCGACCATCCTCGGCCTGCGCGACATCAGCTCCTCCTCCACCCTCGCCGTCCCCCCCACGGACAAGCTCAAAGGGGAGAAGGCTCGTTCCCTCCTCAAGGTGCGGTACTCCGTGCGGGGCTACCCGGGTCGGGACTGACGTGCGAGGCCGAGGACATGTCTCTTTTTGGCACCGGGTTTATCTTGGCTCACCCTCTGAACGCAGTTTACCTTTTTAAAATAATTTTATTAAAAGTTTTTAAAAGGAAGATTAAAAACTAATACAAACTACTATCAAGTAAGAAACAGGAGAAGAGATTGAAAGTGCAACAAAGGAAAAAAGAGAAAAGAGGGGGAAAAAGGTTTCCGACCTCTTCTTTATAACAGTTATAACTACAATTATAAGTTAATCTTTTTCTCTAAACTTGCAACTTCATTCTACAGGTAGTTATCAACTTACGATCACAATTGAGCCCAAAATTTCTGTTGCTAAGTGAAACATTTGTTAAGTGAATTTTGCCCCATTTTACAACTTTTCTTGCCACAGTTGTTAAGTGAATCACTGTAGTTATTAAATTAGTAACATGGTTGTTAAGTGAATCTGACTTCCCCATTGGCTTTGCTTTTAAGAAGTTTGCAAAAAGTGATCACATGACCCTGGGACACTTCAACTGTCATAAATATGAGTCGGTTACCACACATCCAAATTTTGATTACGTGACCTTGGGGATGCTAAGACAGTTGTAAGTGGTGAAAAACGGTCGTAAGTCACTTTTTTCAGTGCCGTTGTAACTTTGAATGGTCACTAAATGAACTATTGTAAGTCAAGGACTACCTGGATAATCTACCCTGTCCAATCATCAAAATCATTAAGTTCATTTTTTCTTTTTCCCCAAAATGTCCATGAGGGACTTCCAGGAAACATATAAACATAGATATTGTCTTTTCTCTAACCAGAGAAATAAAAGTTCCAGTACTGTTTTTCAAATGTTTGTCCATCAATCCCAAAAGAAAGAACTCTGGTCCCATTTGTATATTAATATTTACAGTCTATATCAATGTATGTATTTGTCCAAAATTTTCTAGCTTTTTTACATGTCCACCAAGCATGATAAAATGCCCCTTCTTTACAGCATGAATTTGAATTGCCTTTATCCAGTACATTCTAGACCAGAGTTCCCCAACCTTTCTGGCTTGGTGGCCAGAAATGGGTGCATGCACAATGGTAGCACTGGTGCCCGCACGCATGCGCAAACAGGCTGCTGGTGCCCGCACACGTTTGCAAATGGGCCGCTGGTGCCCACATGACGCTGGCAGCAGTGCTAGCATCCCCACACATGTGCAAATGGGGCTACTAGCACCCGCACAGCGGTGCTACCACGAGTGGGGGGATCTCACCAGCTATTCCTGGGGCCCAGTGGCCAAAGCCCAGTACTGGGCCGAAGACCATAGGTTGGGAACCCCTGTTCTAGACCATTTCTCTAGAACACAACAAGGGCTTCAATAGCCAGGCTTGCCTTGGGAACTGGGCACAGCAGAACAAATAAGTCAGATCATGGCACCTTAAAGGCCAACAAGTCAATCTTCTGAAAGACACTGGATGGTTTAAGTACACACACATCAAGGAATATAGGTAGCCCTTGACTTACAATCACAATTGAGCCCAAAATTTCCATTGCTAAGCAAGATAGTTCTTAAGTGAGTTTTGCCCCATTTTAAGACTTTTTTCTTACAGCTGTTAAGTTAGTAACATGATTATTAAATGAATCTGGCTACCCCATTGACTTTGCTTGTCAAAAGGTTGCAAAAAGGGATCATATGACCCTGGGATACTGCAACCGTCATAAATACATGCCAGTTGCCAAGCATCCGAATTTTCATCACATGAACCTGGGGATGCTGCAACAGCTGTAAATATGAAAAAAGGCGTAACTTTTTTCAATGCCATTGTAACCTTGAACAGTCACTGAATGATTGTAAGCTGAGGACTACCTGTAGTTGAACATTCCCCCACTGGAGGGCTGATGAATGGGTGAGAATACAACTCCCAGAATTCCAGGCTGAGAGATACTGGAATTCTGGGAGCTGTAGTCTTGTCAAACTGCAGAGTATCATAGTGGAGAAGCCTGGGTTAGTGGAAAGGACAATTCTATGTGGTTTCTTAATCAAAATAAAATAAGCATTGTTTCATAGTTTTCTGTGAGATGCTTGGCTATGCATTGTTCCCTCATGCCTTTAGAGAGCAAGTGCACTTTAGTGACGATTCAGTAAATAGAGGACAAAGTGAATTTCTAATTATGATCTTCCCAAAATTTTAGATTCCATGCAAAACCAGCTCCAATAATTCTATTCTGGATTAATTTTTTCTTGTACCTGAAATGTAAACTCTAGAAGCATAGATGAATACTGTTGGAAAACAAAGAGAATCCCCTTTCTCAGATTCTAATACAATTTAAATGTACACCAACATGCTTTTGCCTTCGGTAGGTAAGTTCAGTGAATTCTGGGTTACTGCTCACATACCTTTTATAAGATAAAATAAGTAAACATTGAGCAGGTATGACCCTATTCTAATTGCACCATCAAGGTATACATATCAAAAGAGAAACAGTTCCTATTCAAGGGGAGGGACTACCAATGTACAGCAAGGGCTGCTGATGTACAGCATTCCCATGTACAGTTGTCATTTCCCACACTCCAATTAAGGACTAACTAAAGGACACAAACCTGCTCCCTTCTTGCATTCAGCCAATCTGCTTGAGAAGGTGAGAATAGGGCTGTGTTGAACGGAAGCAGAATTTCCACAGTCCAGCATTCCATTCTAGCTGAGACTTGGTTTTTCCTGCGCTAGAATGCTGGCTTCTATTATGAGGTAAACTTTCCTTTCCAGGATTTGACTGGTAGGCACAAAATGTCTAATTTGCAGCTTTTCTAATTATACCTGTACCTTGGATTACAAATGTGCCAAATTCTGGGATGACCCAGAAGTACCTTTTTATTTATTTATTTGAACTGTTTTTATCTAACTCTATATGCTTAGTGAGTACAGAAATGTTGTTTTTCTGAGGCTACATTTAATGTTCTGTTCTCAGCATAAATGCCAGAACTGATTATGTGCTATTGAATGAGCATTTCTTATTCATGGTCAGATTATGTTGTTGTTGTTTTTTTATTTGTAAGTGATATTCTTGTGTGGATCTGTTGCCTTAGATGTATTCATCCCTAGAATTGGGAACTCTAATTCAATTTGATTTATATTAAAGTCACTAATTTCTATAGAGTTAGCTTGAAGGTTAAGAGCATCTATGAGAATTTATTCTTTTTTATGTGTGGTTATGATTTAGTGGGGAGGAAAGTGTCCCTTATTTGATTCCTTTACATTAATCTTTATTCATTCTTAGAGCACTTCCTGAAATCATTTAATTAATCTGATTGATCTATGTAATTTATTTCTTTAGAACCATTATTAAATAGCTTTTATAATATATTGCAAGTGCAAATTGCCAACAAAAGCCTGGCTGCATTCCTTCTTAAAATGCACTTTAGTTTGGATGTTTGAGAGATTATGGATGAAAACAGAAAAATAAACTACTGCATTTGGGCAATATACAATCTGGAAATAAGCTATGTTTCTTATGGCTCCCATTTAAAACTCAGCTAAGTGAAAAGTATGGCAACGATTGATTCTAGTTTTTCACCACCTCAGAAAGCATTAAATCTGGAATAGATATTTGGAAAACTATTAATCTCTCTCTCTCTGTCAATATATTAGAAGATGAGTCATCTAAGGAAAACTAGATTATACAGAGAATATTCACTGGATATTCACTCATTCTATTGTTTACTGCAGAGGTCCCCCACCTTTTGGGCACCAGGGATCGGTTATGTGGGGAGAGGTTTTTCCGCAGACCGGAGGGGTCCTGGTTTTTTGTGCTACCTGCATCTCATGGATGGGGCTTTGCTTGTTGGTGCGGCTTGGTTGCTGGCATGCTGCGGCCCAGTACCAGTCCATGGACTGGAGGTTGGGGACCCCTGGTTTACTGGGTTTAGCCAGCCATATATTTAGCTGTGTTCTTTGAGATTTCACTGATATTTCTTTCCTTTGTATGGTCTCATGCCTGAATTATATAGCCAACCATATTCCAATTTAAGCATATAGCTAGATCAGCCAGCCTTAATTTGTTTATTCCTAAAACATTCAATTTAATGGACTTATTTTCCTATTTTCCTAATGCACTTTGATAAATTGAAGTTTTCTTTAGTTCATACTTCTCACATTTCATATTCTGGTTGCACATCCTTTTTTTATCCTTTTTAAAGTGCAATAATTAAAAGGTTTCCAGTATTAGAACTGTGATTATTCCATATATTTGTATAGAGAATTATGAATTAGTACTTTTGGGGGACGGCCTTGTGGTCCCTAACATGAAATTGATCTTTTTTCCTGCAGTATACTTGGCTGATATTTTTATTGAATTATTTACCAGGCCTATCTAAGATGACTTTGATTCACCTCAGATAAGAGCTATGCACCATGGATCTCATCCGATTCTTTTTGTTGAAGCAAAGGGGCAATGTGATTGGCCTCTATGAAGCAGGTTATTCCCAGCAGAACAAAATCCAGAAGTGTTATTCAAAGCACCTCTGGATTTTGTTCCACTTGGAAGGCAATGAAGATTCTTTATGCTTTTAGAGGAATTATTAAGGACTCTTTTAATAATTAATAATGTGCTGTTCTTGTAACAGCACGTACTGTAGCTTTGACACCTTGGTGGCAGGAAGGCCAAATGCACTGCACATGTGATAAAATGTTTCATCAATGCAAACTCTTTTGAGAATCACGTTCAGCATGAAAATTCAGATGCATAATGATGGACAAACTGCAAGGAGTTTCCTTACAAGTCATGGCTTTTCAGCCCGATTTTTAGCACTTTTCCTTGTTACGTTTTGTTTTCAGGTTCTAGTAACTATGATTTGTCCAGCTTACAGAGCCTAATTTACCCTTTTTCATAGATGCTGATGAAAAATCAGAAGATAAATGAAGATTCAGCAATTCACATGTCTACTGACATCCATAATTTAATTCCTTGTGGTGATGTGGTATGTAATTAAAGCTTTGTTTCATTGTCATGCATTGCATTTTAGTGCTAATCAGCTGCTTTAAGATTGCAAATATATTTTGACGACTAATGGTGGGAGACGTCATTGTGAAACATCACATCTGTTGTATAAACCTATTCTTGTCCTAAAATTTTAAAACCTAATTTATGCTAGAATCAATTACAAACATTGGTGGCCTGTGCATTGGATCTCAGCAACTGGCAGCACTCAGCTAATTTTGTTTGGGTTCAAAAAAACCAGTTTGGTTTAGTGGTTAGGGCACCAGGCTAGAAGCCAGGAGACTATGAGTTCTATAAAAAGTTCTGCAGAGTCAGGCCTCCCAATACCTGCATATGGGAATATCACAATTAGAAACCGATGTGTGAAGTCTAAAACATAGCCCTGAAGGTGGCAGTGGCAAACCACTTCTGCAAAGTTGCCAAGAAAACTGCACAATGAGTCCAAAGCCCCAGGAGTTCAGTCAACCCAAACAAGGTTGTATTGTTCCATATACTAGCTTAGCATATCTGCCTATGATGGAGATATAATGTACTGCAATCTTAGTATTCCCTTATGATCTGTATGTTCTGGTACAGCACGTCTTGAAATAAGGAAGGGTTTTCTGGCCATAAGAACTATTAAGCAGTGAATAGCTGGGCTCTTGAAGCTGTGAGGTTTTCGGGGAAAAATTGGACAGCTATTTGGGATAGTATGAGGATTCCTGCCCTCACAGAGGGTTGGACGAGACTTCCAACCCTATGATTCTAAATCAAAATATCTTAATGTATGCTGAATAGGCTCAGAACATATGCTGATACTTTGTTAATACAGTACTAATTACAGTAGCAATTTCTCAACTCAAAGTGCTGACAGTTAAATACACTTTTCAGGTTTGTATGTGATTTTATAATGAAATGAATATAATGGTAATTAGATATTTACTATTTCAACAGGCAGGCTTGCTGGCAATTAATGTGAAACAGTGCAAAGATTTCACCTCCAAATGTATCTTTTTTCAGTTGCTTGTATAGTACTGATTAACAACTACACTTTCTTAGAACTACACAAGATGTGAGACGTTCATGAATATGGTATCAACGTTGCTGTAGTTCTAGACACATATGGTGCAATAGAAGCAGCAGGATATATCTATCTGAAAGGCAATCAAGATTAGACTATAAATTATGCATATCATTGTTGACAAGCTCAACAACATTGTAGTGAATTTAGAATATATTTGAGGCATTTTTTAAAATAACAGCTTTGATAAATAGACATGTAGATGCTGTATTTTCCTGCAAAATTCAAGTTTTTTCCTGTCTTCAAAATAAACTACATAGGCTATTGTTTAATGTACTGTGAGAAATTTTATATAAAAATATATTTTATTCTTTATACTGTTTCTATCTTCCCTTAAAACACAATAAGCTAAGAATCAGCGTCTCCACTAGATAATTGACAGTCAAGCTGAAACTAAATTAATCAAATAAAAATAGCAAATGGGGGAAAATCTTTTACTCAGGCTTCCTCAAACCCCAAAATAAGTTACCCAGACCTAATCCACATATCTAAGGAGAAGTTCTGTAAACACAAATAGAGTTAATTAAATCAGATCTCCCAGCGGAACTGCATTTTCACAAGAATAAACATCATAGATGACACATACTTACACACATCCACGCACCTCAAGTGTCACTGTAAGAATCAACACGTAGATACTTCCACACCCAGAACAAGCTCCCCTATTTAAACTGCATCGCTGTACCCCATTTTTCTGCAGCTGCCCCAGAGGCAATTTTTTTGTTTTTAGGAATAAACATTTCTTCTTTCCTCACAGCTATCTGGATCTAATTTTTATTTATTCTTGCCCAACTCCAGCTCAAGTTGGAACCCCAAATTATTCTTCTGACAGTACTTAAAAATAGTAGTAGTCCTGTTTCTTCCTTTCAAACATCAGTAATTTAATTCCTTAATATACATTAAGTAACCCATGTTTTAGTTTTAAACTAGGTTTGCTGGTCATTAATCACAACCATGGCTGATTCCGATTGTGTTTTTTGTAGTTTCCTGAATTATTTAGCATCTTGTCAAAACTTCTTGTTAATCCAAAATGTGCAGGGCAACAAACCAGGAATTTACTTCATTCAGCTTTCTTATTTGAGAAGACTGACAATGTTTTTTTTAAGGCAGCAGACAATCAATGCAGACAATCGTTAGATAGCAGCAAAGTATTAAAGTTTTCTATTTCTCTTCTCTGCCAAGGTAGATTTTTTTTGTCTGGATTTTCACAGCCCAGATACTTTACGACAATCCTAGGTTTCTGACTTGTTCAATAAATCATGGCTTAGTACTTAGTATGATCTGTGAATACAGCTATTGTTTAAACCAAATTTGAAAATACTCCTTACATGCTGCGCCACATAACACTAGAAATCAGATTAAACCATCTCTTATTTGTTTTCTTTTTAGACTGTATTCTACATTCCTGTAAGTCAGAGCTGAATATATAGAAATCTAATTATGTTTTATAGCATGCTCTGAAATCTTCTAAGACTCTTGTGTAGTCATCTTGCTTTACTGTAATTTTCTGACCAGAAAGATCTATGTTTCCTTAAGATAGAACTCTCACAGTCAATGTTAAACGTGACACGTACTTATTGATTCGTATTAGTATTGATAAAATCATGAAATGCACAAACCCCCAAATGTACAGAGCACACCTCAGAACCAGGAAGATGAATACAATCTATTTCGGAGATGTGAGATATTTTTCTGTAAAGGTATGTTTGTATGTTTATTCTTTTTTATACAATTAACTTTTCTATCAGCCATAAAATACTTTATATGAAAATCTACATACTTCTACATATAGCTTGGTAGCAAATCTGGTGACATGCATTTTTTTCATAGTAAATGAAAATAATTAATTAATTAACCCTTTAACAGATTTTTTTCAATTTGCTCCACTACAAATTTGTTTCTGTAAGTGGAAGGTGTTATTTTCTTTTTTTCCTTTTTTAAATGTTACTATAATAGAAATAGACACCCTCATGCCCTGAATATGGGCATTACTAATTGCAATAATAACAACAACAATAATATGGAAATTGCAGTGTGATGACAAGATGCCAAATTGACCCTTTCATATTTGCATTCCAGTTTCATACGCAAGTTCATCAGTCATAGATTGTACTTTGTGGCATCATAACATCTACAGTATTTGTCACTTTTTATCTCCCCCCCCCTTATACACTGTATTTTAATTTAGACTAGCTTTGGCCAGTTTGGTTAATGGTAAGAACCTGGGAAGTATTGCAGAAATATCTAGTGGATATGAGACTGCCCAGTGATATAGTGATATTTTATTATAGAAATAAAGAAGAAACAGATGGTGGGCAACTGTGAGTCTATGCAGTTGGTCCAGATAATCCGTTCATCTAATTATTCTTCTATGAATCCATACTTATGAATCAAATACCCTCAACCGCAGGGAGGAATAATTAATGTTGCTAGGCAGTTTACTAAATAGGATTTCTATTGAATAATCACAGGAGGATCTTGGTGACTAGTATAGTGTTCTATTAAATGCCTATATGAAAAAAATAACTTTGCCTTTAGCTAATACCGTGTTTCTCCAAAAATAAGACCGGTCTAATTTTTATTTTTTTTGCCTCCAAAAGAGGCACCAGGTCTTACTTTTGGGGCACCGACAGCCCAGCCCAGCCTGTCCACTTCTTTTGGGGCCAAAGGAGCAGCTTCATTCTGCAACTGCATTCCAGCCTGCATTTTGCAGTCAGGTCTTTCCGGAAGGCCTATGTAGCCGAATACTGATTCAATCTATAGCTCAGTCCTCGGTTGCAAATGTCTTGCAGAACCGAGCTATGGATTGAATCTATAGCTTGGTTCTCGGCTGCACAGGAAAGGCCTGTGGCTGAGAAATGCAGGCCTGGCTGCAGAAGACGCCTCAGAAGAAGTGGGCCAGTGAGGAGAAGCCTGGCTGCAAGAAGTGGGTGCAGGGCACATAGGGCAGATCCACACATCCCACCCCCGCCCTAGCTTGATTTTTAAGTGTGTGCCTCACCCCAAAACCAGGACTTATTTTTGGGTTAGGGCTTATATTAGGCCCACCACAAAAAATCAAGCTAGGGTTTATTTTCGGGGTAGGCCTTACTTTCGGGGAAAGTCGTAAAGAAGTAATATTTGAACAATACTGTAATACTATAACATGCTAGAAAAATATATGAGTGGGATATAACTTTGCAGTGGTATTGCCATTTTGACTGTGGGTATTTATGACTATTTAAGTCTTCCACAATTGAATCCCCCATTTTTTTCCTTTACGGTTGGCACCCACTGGCTTTTGCAAGAATCATGATTTGCAGATTTTTATCCATTCTTCACGTTTAGAGACATACCTAAAGTTTTGGAGTTCAGAAGCACAGACCTACCTAATTCTTTAGTTCCTGCCTAGGCAAAGTTGAACTAACTACTTGAGAACAGTCATCAATAGTTCTCTACACCTGATAAATCAGAACTTACTTGAGTTGTGGACAACAGAAATTCTCCCAAATGCTGCACACCCTTACTTCTTCCCCCTTTTTAGGGAGACTGGATTATGGAGAAAACAGTTCCCTGAGGTGTCACTGCACATTGCTTTTTTGATAAAAAAAAACAACGACCTATAACTAGAGGAAAGACAGAGGTTCTTAACAATATTTTTAAGCAGAAGCCCAAAGAAAGCTCCAAGAACAGATGGTTGTCAATCAACTTAATGAACTGATATCTATTGCATTCAATTGCTGCCAGTTGGCAATATTGATGCGTGTTTTCTCTTTGTTTTTTCATAGTAAATATGTTTGCTACATATATTGATTTTCAGGTTCCAAAGCAGAAAAGTGATCCTAGGAATAGGATTGTTTTAGAGCTGGTGGGCTTTGAAGGTCCAAAAGACTTCCCAAGGCTGTTTGGGAATGTAACTATGCACCTTTATGAAGTTATTCAGGTAGGTTTAATATAAAAGTTGTTCTACATAATTATGCTACAAGACAAAGTGTTGTAAAGCATATATCCTGTTAAGTGGCTTTGGAGAAATTAACTTTCAGTTGTTTTTTCATGACAGTTGATACAAGTACTATATAGTGCTTTTAATTGCATGTCACTTTTTAACAATTTCCTACAAATCTCATGATATTTTTTCTGTCAAGTTTTGAAGCACAAGATTATTATTCGTTTTGCCTTCAGTTTGGTTCAGACTTCTAACTCTTTGAATACCCTTTGATTATGTCCATGTGATAGACAATGGACAACCAGCTGTGCTTTTGCATTGCTAATTTTATAAGGATATTAGAATCTATTTTATTTTCCCTTGTTTGATAAAATACCCAAACCATACTGATTTACTTTAAACACATCTCCTCTTATCTATTAGAGCCTATCCTTTTTGAGACTGCCAAATTTCTTTATATTACTACTAAAGTGATTGCTCCTCCAGCTTCATAAATATGGAAATTTTAGATTTAAGCCTTTCTTCTCTGTTTACATCTCTTAGGACTTAGGCATTTATAGGCATATAGATTTAAAGGGAATTAGAATAACAATAGCCATTATTTTAATCTTGATAGTATTGGAGGAAATACTTTTTTTTTCTTATTTGGCTACCTGACAGCTCATATTTCAGTCCAGTGTTTCTGATTTTGACTGTTCTAGTAACAGTCTGTTGGGTTGATTGTATACTATGCTGCCCAATGACTGAAATAAAGGTCTAGACCTGAATCTTTTTTATTTGATTATATTCTTAAGTCAATGTTGACTCACAGCAGCTAAATAGACTTTCTCTAGGACAATCTGACCCCAATCTGGCCTTTCAGGTCTTCCAGTGGTGCGCTATCACCTGTTTTAACTGAGTTAAAACTCTTATTCTCTTTCCTTCTATCTTCCTGATAGATTTCTTAAGAAACTTAAATCTTCATATAATGTATTCAAAATATAATAATTTGAGCCTGGTCATTTGTACTCGAAGTGCAAACTCTGGATTGATTTGTACTGTGATCTATTTGTTTTCTTGGCTTTCAATGGTATTCTCAGGAGTTTTCTGTTTCCTGAACAAGGTGATGCAGGCAACAGGCCATAATCTACTAACCAAGTCAGGTTCACAAAGTTACAACTAAGCCAAGGATGCTATACAGTACAGTACATGTAACTTCAATTTACAACCCCAATAGGGATTGGAACACTGATCATTAGTCATGGTAATGATAAGTTGGGTCACCATGTGACTGGACCCAATTTTATGATTGTCATGAATCACTGTGGTTGTTAGGCGACTCAAATGGTCATTAAACAAATCATATGGTTGTTAAGCAAATTCACCTTACTCAATGGACATATTTTACTGGAAATTGGCAAAAAAACCCGTAACAAATCACAAACGTGACTGCATGACACTTCATCCAATCTTAAATGTGAGCCAGCTACCAAACGCCTAAATTGTGATCATATTACTGGAAAGCTTCTGCCAAGGTTCAGCTTTACTCATATCAGTGAAGAATAACTATTAATCTCCTAGTATTAGATTAACTATATTATTCTTCTAATTCCATTCAAATTCTGTATCTTTCTGTAAACTGAGTTATGTGCCCATAGAAATTTTCCACAAAATTATCTCCAACTATTTAACCTTTCTAATGGTTCTAATTAAAACTTTACAGTATGTATATTGTAGGAGAACATAACTCTCTAGTATTTGCTTAAGTGCACCATTATACTCTCATAAATTCAGCTGTCTTTCATAGATCCAAAGTTCCTTTTTTGTTTTTTACAGGCTTAAGGTTAATGGGCTGTAGTAACTCTATTACTACAAATGTTCAGAAAATTATTGTGTCAGTCTGTTCACCTTGAAGTCTCAAACAACTGAGATTTCACTTTGCCTTTTTAAAGTTCGCCTGCTTCATAAGCTGATGTATCACTTCTCATATTATGGTTTTTGGAGAAAAATGTACATGTAAGGATATTGTTATTAAGGAAAATAAGCAAATTCTTTGTTAATCTTTTTAGTAATTTCTCATTACCATCCATCTTATACTGTAACTCACACCTCCTTGTAGGATGATAATATTGAAATTCCTACATAGTAAACCAATTTCCTGCATATCTATGAAAGTGATTCAATCCATCTGTAAATAAAGATATAGTAAATATTAAAGACCTGGCCTGTGTTTTTAGAAGACTTGTGAGGCTGTAAAGCTCTGCTACTTCTTATTTACCTTCAGTAGCTTCAGAGTCTTGTTGCTCACTCCAGCAAACTGCTTTGATTTCACCTCCTCCATGCCTAATTGACTATCTTCCTCCACTATTTACTGATGTTGGGCTGAGCTTTTGTAATATGGGTAACTGGAAGCCCCTTTCAAGGCCAACCATTAATTACTAAAGAAGCTTGGGCAGAGTCTTATATTTTTACTACTTTATTCCCAATCTTCAGTCAGTGGCAAGTGACACTCTTTCAGACTTGGAAGTTATGTGGCTGGAAGATAATTAAGGACCTGTGTCACATGGGATAAGATAGTGAAGGAACTTTGCTATGTTCTCTTGAGGTTTTTTCCCCCCAATGTTATTTATTTTTACTGGGCTACTCATTCTGTAATAAGATTTTTAAAATGATTCTATAATGATAAGAGCAAAAAACTTAGTCCTGAAATAATAATAATAAACCAAATTAACATTCTACTACAGAAAGTATCCATTCCATCCTCAAGGCCTCAAAGCCTTTGTGTAATTAATACTAATTCATTATCAACAAAAGGCTAAGGATCAAAATCAAATCTGGTGTTTACTTATACCAGTTGGGTTAACACTTCCTATTAAGCTGCAAGATGGTTTGATTTTGATTTAATATGGTGGATGAATCCAATTTACTGTTCTAATTTCATGCATTTTCTAAACTCTTCTTTGAAATCTTAAAGCTGAATTAAAGTTTTTTGTTGCTTTTATGAAATAAATATGTAAACACAGAAAAATAACTGAAATTTTTGTTTCTGCCCCCATATTTAGAAGCAGTCCTTCACAGAAACATGCCCTATGAGGATTAGAAACATGGTGAGCCTTTTTTCAAAAAAATAATTTTAAAAGAACATTGAATTTATATGTAAACAGTTCTTTTTATTGTTACCACATACATCTACATTTTGTAAGCTCCATTTGTGTTGTTGACATGACAAAGGACAGTTTATGAACTATAGTATATAAATCCACATAATAAATTCAGGCCTATATCAACAGAAGATAGAAATTAGCATATTCTTGTCAAGAAATCTAGTTTATTTCAATCTAAGGAATATTCACTTTTTTCTTCCTTTTGTCTGCAAATGAAATTGGTATACAATGCTAAAAACCGACAATTGATTCCTGGGAGTGTTCATGGTAAAAGCATACGAACGTAAATGAGCACCAGGAAAAACAAAACCTTTAAAAAGTTTAAAAAGTTTTAATAAATAGTGATCCAAGCTTTCGCCGGCTTTCTGCCGGCATCTTCAGGGATCCATGTCGGTCAATGGGAGGGCGCTTCTTATATTCCGGCCACCTTTGCACCCGGCCCATAGGTGTTGTCGTGACGCTCCAATGGCCAATCGCCGTTCTAACTCCGTTCTCACTCAGTTCAGCTGATCTACC
This sequence comes from Protobothrops mucrosquamatus, assembly GCF_001527695.2. Taxonomy (NCBI): domain Eukaryota; kingdom Metazoa; phylum Chordata; class Lepidosauria; order Squamata; family Viperidae; genus Protobothrops; species Protobothrops mucrosquamatus. Next base: position 163,186 of record NW_015389069.1, on the reverse strand, counting down.
CGAGCCGTGCCTATTTCTACACCATCGCTTCCCCCCACACCCACTCTCCTCCTTTCTGCCTGTTTCTTATCCTGTAGACATGCCTCTCCCTTTCTTCGGTCTTCCCCCTTTTCTCTCTCATACCCTAGACCCCCACACCCTCCCTCTCTCTCTCCACCGGGGTTTGGCACGTCCGTAGAGCAGCCGCGCGGGAACGGGTGATCGCCCCTACGAGGGGACGATGCTGTACTCCTGCTTCTTTCCATAACCTCCTCCCCCTTCCTACTGTCCACCCCACCCATCCTGTCTGTTGGCCGCCGTGCCCTACCTGCCTGATCTTTCTTCCCCCCCTCCTGCCAAGACGTCTTTCCCACCATCTCTATCTCTCCCCTCCCCTCAATCCACATTCCTCCATCCCTCCGCTGGGGGGTCGGCCCTGGCTCACTCTCCTCTCCCCTATCAGTCAACTGGGAACACACACATACATT
>NW_015389069.1:117081-162093 GCF_001527695.2 Protobothrops mucrosquamatus | reverse complement strand
AGTAAAAACATTTAATAAACTAAACCTAGCTTTCGTCGGGCACTCCCGACATCGTCAGGGTTCAAAGAAGGCGGTTCCTGGGAGGGAACTTATATGCAGCCTCTAATTGCCTGTATCCGGCTACGTGAATGTGTAACAGGGCCCAGCTGTCTATGTTCTTGCACTCCAAGTATGTCTCTTCCCCCCGTGTGCAGTCCTTTCGCATCCTTTCTGTTTTCCATCGCGCACCCCTCCACCGTCAATCCCGGGGCTGGGAAAACTCCCCCCATCCCACTCGCTGTTGGCAGTCATCTACGCACCTCCACCTATGTACACGGAGTTCCCATTATCAGGTGTGGAGCCCGGGCTGTCGACTGCTCCCCTGGTCCTACCATGTACCCCGATCAAGTTGCGACCGACTCTTCTCCCCCCCAACAGCCGCAATCCAGATACCTCCCCTTTTTCTGCAGTCTGGGGTCCACCAGCTGTTGGTCGGACGTCAGGGGGAGGTCTGTGGACTGTCGGGAATTGGTGACTCTTTGGTCATACAGTAACTTGTTGGATTGTTTTCGATGGGTGGGGTGGCGGTCCATACTCCACGCTCTCAGCGTCTGTTGCGCCGGGCAAAGATCTATATGTCGATTAATTGAATCTTTGTCCGAGAGCCAGGCCTCCTTTAATAATCGACCCCCTTTTGTGGCATCACTAGAGAGGATATGCACATTATCAAAGTCAAATTGATGATCAAATTCCGCCATGTGCGCCCAAACGTGAGAATACTGTTCACCCCTTTTGATGGCTAGTTTGTGCTCATGTAAATGAGTTTTTAGTCTTATGGATGTTTCACCCACATAATTACTATGACAGTTCTTACAGTCAATCCTATATATTACTGCAGATTTCTCCACAGTGGGAAGTGGGTCCTTGGGGCGCATAACCCTAGATCTCAATGTTTGGCTAGGTCTATGAGCCACCCTTATATTATGGGTGGCCAGTAGTCTGGCCGTCGCCTCGGAAACGTTAACATAGGGGAGGGAAATACGTGTCGTCTGTGATGGCGGACTGTCGATCTGTCGGTTGCCTCTGGGTTTAGTTGTTATGCCATATATATTCTTGTTCATATATAATGTTCAACCATATAGTGGTTTCCTTTTTTTTTTGTTTAGAGCACTACCAAATGGCCACCTTGCCCCTCACAAACCTTTTGATTCTACTGTAAAACATATCTAAGATTAATCAGTCTGACTGACTGATTAATTTAAAACATTTATATAGTCCCCCATCTTAAACAACCCTGGACATCTTACAACCAATAAAAAATCAACAGCAATAAAACTAAAAGTAGAAAAACCGATGCCATAGCCACACTGCTCTAATGCACCCACAATCTCATCCCACCCTGACCTCACCCTATCTCAATGCTGGGGGAAGACTCAGGATTTAAGTTAGAGGTCTCCAACCTTTGTCAGTTGGCGGACCGGAGGAAAAGGGAGGGGAAAGCATTTTACATGCGTGCGTGCGCACGAGGCCGCGAACATGTGTGTTGCAAACAGGACAGAGCTAGCACCCCGCGTGATACTCGCTAGCCTTGCCCTGTTCTTGTGTGGCGTAGTGCTCAGATGTATCTCAGTCGCTTCCAATGGAGTTGCCCTGCCAGTCCAGTTCCAAGTAAAATCAAGCAACTTTGTTTATTAGATACTAACAATATTTTTCACAGCAGCCCTGTAGGAGAAATCCTGGCTCCTTCTGGTCTTCCGAAATAGGGCCGCTGGGCAGTTATCTGTGATGTAAAAATAAATAAGTACAGCTCACCACCCGTATCATGGCAAGGTATATAGAATAACAGAATTGGAAGGGACCTGGAGGCCTTCTAGTTCAACCTCCTGCTCAAAAAGGAGATCCTATACTATTCCAGACAAATGGTTGTCCAATCTCTTCTTAAAAACGTCCAGTGAAGGAGCACCTACAACTTCTGGAGGCAAGTCATCTCACAGTTTAATCTCACTGACAGGAAATTTCTCATTAATTCCAGGATAGATCTCTCTTTGTTAAGTTCCCATCCATTACTTCTTGCTTGCCTTCAGGTGCTTTGGAAAATAGGTTGATTCCCTCCTATCTGTGACAGCCCCTCAATTATTGGAGAAGTGCTATCATATCACCACTAGTCCCCTTGGTAAATTCTAATAAACACTCTTACCTCTGTTTGGTTGACTTCATTCTTTGTCTTACTCCAGCAGTGCTTAAGGTGTCTAGTCTCATTTCCTCTCATAGAGCTGCTTGGTAATCCATACTGTTCTATGAGCTCCATATGCACAGAGAGTCTGCACAGGTGCAATTTGCTCCAGTGCCCCCATCATCTGTTCATTCTAAACTGCAATGAGGACATTGGCTGAACCATGTGCCTGCGCTTTGGGGAAAAAACAACAACCCTAAGCTGCACTGGGTCAATCAGGCATCTGTGTCTTACCATGTTCAGATTTATTCAGATAATGAGACATCAGTTCAATTCAATTTGTTCCTTTTAAGCATCACCTGAACTGTTCACTATAAAAAAAACAGAGTAAAAAGAGACAATAAAAAGACAAAATGGTGAATTTAGCCAGCAACACTCACACATGCAATATATCCAATAGTCACCTTTTACCTCTCGCAACATCATGAGAACATGATTAGGAACTTGCAAAAAAGATAGTAGCCAATAGGTACTTTTCTTTCCTGGCCAATAGCTGTGTGCAAAGGATTGCTACTCCATTGGGATCTGGTTGTAGGCCAGTCTTGTCCTACCTTCAGTAAGAAACATGATGAGTATGTTTTCTTCTCTCATGTAAATGTTTCTCTGGAAGCAAGTTATGAAATGCAGAAGTTTTTGGTTGTTGTTTAGGTAGTCTTTTTTATTTATTTATACATACATATACACAGACTTGTGGGAAAACCAGAAAAATTGTTGCATTTCATTTTTAAAAGGATTTTATTACATTTTAAAAAATATACCGGTATAATATACATTGCAAACTAAAAGCTGTATGTTTACACTTTTCAGATTTTCTGCACAGCAGAGGTGCAATTTATGTTCTGTTATGGATGTCTTGGATATGGATATTCACATCAGGTTGCTATCTCCTTGTTAGATTACTTGAATTTTAATCAGATATTGAAAGGAGAGATGATTCACACTCACCATGTAATGAATTGTTAAAAGAAGAGGAAAGGACCAGAAGAATTATGTGATACTCAATTTAAGGCAGGGCTTTAAGTTTATGCTAAAACTGTCATCTACATATATAATAGAAGAGCCTTCCACAACTCAAAGCAAGAAATAAAGTAGTTTTTCCTACTAACCGTGGTCTGTGGCTAAAGATAAAATATACAGACATAAACAAACAAAACAGATTATAATTGATTGAAGCTTCTGCTACAGTGTGTGGTCCTCAGCTATCTGCATTATAGTATGTGGTTTCCTCTGCAGAGTCAGAGGAAATAAAGGCAACTTACACTGAGACAGGTCCTCCAGTCAAAATATTGAGATCAGGGAAAATGAACATCTCCCAAGATGTCAATCTGATTTTATATCTTCTTGAATAATATCTGAACTTCCACTTAGAACCTTGTAAAATCTAAAATGATTTTGCATGAAAAGCAGAAAAGGACAAAACTCTTTTCTCAGTTCTCCCTTTCCCCTAAAAAATATTCAGAGAGGGGACATCTGAAAACCACACATATCAATATTATTTACTGTCATGCGCAAGAAAAAATAAAAACAGGTGGAAATATTTATGATAAAATATTTATGATAGGACAAGGAAGAGTGAAAATATCATAAAATGGATTAGCAAAATCAAAAATCAAGTTCTAAACCAGAGCAATTTTTTTTTATAATGGATTGTATTAATGAAGACATATGTAGATATCGAAATGAAGAATCCATGAAGGTTCTATAGATTTATAGGTCAATCAATAAAATAGAAGAGTCAGCTAAGTACATAATACTACAACAATTTAGTTGTTTTTAGCTACAATTCATATCTTCCAATTGGGCAATGATAGGTCTGGCAAGTATTTTAGTAGAAGTTGCCAGATCATATCTATACAACTCCAGATTGGAAATAGAAATAGAATTTCACATAGTCTTTGGAGTAAGAAAAACAAATACAGTAATACCTTACCAATTCTCAGTTTGCTCTTTTACAGAATGCTGTAGTAAAAGAGACTAACAAGATTGTAGTACATAATTTCTAAAACTTCAGGCTATACTGTATAAGCCAGTGATGGCGAATCTTTTAGAGACGGAGTGCCCCAAACCTGCCCCCCGCTCTGCCTCCCGCCCTGCCTGCTCCGCCCCCACCCGCCCCCTGCCCCACCCGCACGGCCACCCACCGCCTCTATGGCCCCCCGCAGATCGCCCAGGTGGCCCTGCAGCGCCATGGCAGCCACGCCCTCTTCCCGCACCATCATCTGCGCACGATGGGGCGCAAGGGCGGACTCCTGTCCCTGCTGCCCAGCTGCCATGTCCTTGGCTGCGCTGCTCCGTGCGGGCCACATCCAGGAGTAATTCCGGGGGGGGGAGGCTGCTGGGGAGGAAGGGGCCGCGGGTGTAGGTGGGGCTGGGGTGACAGCACGCATGCCCACAGAAAGGGCTCTGAGTGCCGCCTCTGGCACGCGTGCCATAGGTTCACCACCACTGGTATAAGCTTTATTCTTTATGCTATTTATTTTAGAAAATGTATATTAATGAACTAAAATTATTTTGTTATTCATTTTATAACATGGTGGTTTTTTTGCAGTTGAAACTGCCAGGAGCAGATCCTGCCCAGGCTGTGGCATATTCCATGTTTCTACGGGTTCCACCACCAGAAGATAGAAAAGATTATTCAAGGCATTTATACCAGACATTAAATTGTTCTGATAACTTAACTAATAGCATACATACAGTATGTCATGTAGTTTTAGAATTAAATTATTTTATATTAGAACTGTAGAGATTAAAATGAAAACATTTATCTGAAAATATAAATTAACACTTTTCCTTAGTGCCTCTTGCCTAGGAAATAAAGTTCTATTCCAGATGATGAATATATTCTCTGTCTTTTCCTGTCCCTGGGAAAAGATATATGAAGGATTGGGAAAGAATTGTTTTTGACTCTCATTCCAGTATTAGATAAGCTGGTATTAGCATATTCAGTGTCTTCTAGAATTCAAAGTAATTTTTTAAAAAATTATCAGAAATTGGCATTAAATCAGGTTTTGCAAGTCTCCTGGGATTTGTCAACTCTAAGTTTGAGAACTATGATTTAGGCACCTAGATTCTAACTTTTACTAAAAATTCTACAAAACCTGATTTATACAAAGGCTTTTCTCCCAACTGGACTGTGGATATATATACATACATACTTTGGGGGGGGAATTGTATATTTATAGATGCATAATTATATCAAACACTGTTTTACGTAAACTTCAATTATATGTTAGCACACATGTAAACCTTTCCCCAAATTGAAGAAAGATCCTAATTTTTGGCAATATAAAATCTTCCCTAAAATATGTTTTTATTTCAGTTATTAAATAGTCAGCAATGCATGACTGAAATTCAGAACTGTATTTTCTTTTTAATATGAATGTTTACCATCTTTTGCTATTTCTGATTTGATTAAATGGAACAAAAAGAAAAGAGAGATACATAGATATGGGCAAACACATACAGTACATTAATGTAAGGCATCTCATGCATATATATAAGTGCAAAGAATTTTACACAAAAAAATCAAGAAAATATGGCAATATTTTGTTATAATTGCCCATACATATCTATGTATGTAAACAAGTTGTAAATAACATTAAATATCGAGTCTATTGAGTAATTGGCCCATAAATTAATTTTTCTAATACTAAAGACAGCAGAATTTGTGCAATCTTGCTGCATTTATCAGAATGATGAAATTGGCATGTCTTTGGAAGTTCTGTCCTTTTTAAGTGGATGAATATAAAAAAGGGCCAGAGCTTATGAGATCATGATGCTTTTCTCAGTTTGACCCTCCTTATATCCTGCAGATGTCATTGGTTGAAAAACAAATTTCTTAGTGACTAGACAGGTACAAACAATCCATTTCTGTTGTCCAGATTTCATTTTCCATATGGTAGTTGTGTAATTCAGAAAGTGTCAGCATTTCAAATATTAAAACCTGTCTCAGAATCATATTGTTGTTATATCTTCCCAGAAGATAGTGAATTTAGAATGTAGCGTTCACATGAAGAATTATTCTCATATGCCCTCATATTTAACAAATTAGGTGCCTCAACTATTTCTTATTAGCTCTGCTATAAAAATACCAGTCCAGCTCTTAGTCCATGTCGGTAAGTTGTAACTATCCAGCCAGTTACAGAAGGACACAAATAATTAAAGATAGATACTTAATGTAATCCACAGCGAGTTACAGAAAATAAAAAAGAACATCAAGAGAGAGCTAGAGAGCATTTCACTGAGGCTATTAGCAGCAGCATCTTGATATTCAAAGGTAGATACTTAAATACGTTGCTTCTATTCAAAGACTGCATTAAAGACAGAGCTTACCCTTGAATTTTGCTTGGACAAATTTATATGAATATGTGATTTATTTCTTCATTATCTAATTTAATAATAATAATAGAGTTGGAAGGTACCTTGGAGATCTTCTAGTCCAACCCCTTGCTCAGGCAGGAAACCCTATACCATTTCAGACAAATGGTTGTCCAGTCTCTTCTTAAAAACTTCCAGTGTTGGAGCATTCACAGCTTCTTGAGGCAGGTTGTTCCACTGATTAATTGTTCTCACTGTCAGGAAATTTCTCCTTAGTTCTAGGTTGCTTCTCTCCTTGATTAGTTTCTATCCCTTGCTTCTCGTCCTGCCTTCAGGCACTTTGGAGAATAGTTTGACTCCCTCTTCTTTGTGGCAAACCCTGAGATATCGGAACACTGCTATCATGTCACCCTTAGTCCCTCTCTCTTCATTAAACTAGACATACCCAATTCCAGCAACTGTTCTTTATATGTTTTAGCCTCCAGTCCCCTAATCATCTTTGTTGCTCTTCTTTGTACTCTTTCTAGAGTCTCAACATCTTTTTTACATAGTGATGACCAAATTTGGATGCAATATTCCAAGTGGGGTTTTACCAAGGCATTATAAAGTGGTGCTAACACTTCACATGATCTTGATTCTATTCCTTTGTTAATGCAGACTAGAATTGCATTGGCATTTTTGGCACCTGCAGCACACTGCTGGCTCGTATTTAAGTGAAGTCACTCTATTTAGAAGCAAACCACACTGTTAGCTCTGTGTATTTCTTAATCATCTATATTGGAGTCTATTTGCCTTAATTAGCTGACAGCATGTCAGTTAAGCCTAGGCTGACCTCCAGTTGAACATCATATAGCCAATGTGGTCTACTAATAAGCATCCTGAGGCATATAACCAAGGCATCATAAAGTGGTATTAATGTGATCATGATTCTATCCCTCTGTTAATGCAGTCTACACTGTTTTGGATTTTTTGGCAGCTGCAGCACACTGTTGGCTCATATTTAATTGACTGTCCATTAGGACTCCGAGATCCCTCTCACAGTTACTATTATTGAGCAAGGTACCACCTATACTATACCTGTGCATTGGGTTTTTTTGCCTAAATGTAGAACCTTACTTTTTTCACCATTGCATTTCATTTTGTTAGACAGTGCCCAATGTTCAAATCGGTCAAGACCCTTCTGTATTTTAAGCCTATCTTCTGGAGTGTTGGCTATTCCTGCCAGCTTGATGTCGTCTGCAAATTTGATGAGTTCCCCATCTATCCCCTCATCCAAATATTGATGAAGATGTTGAAGAGCACTGGGCCCAAAACAGAGCCCTGGGACACCCTATTACATACTTCCGTCCATGTAGATGCAGTTCCATTGAGGACCACACGCTAAGTACGGCCAGTCAGTCAGCTACGAATCCATCTGGTGGTGATGCTGTCTAACCCACATTTTTCTATCTTATCAAATAGTAGGTTGTGGTCTACTTTATTAAATGCCTTACTGAAGTCCAAATAAATTATATCCACAGCATTCCTTTGGTCCACTAATTTTGTCATCTGGTCAAAGAATACAATAAGATTTGTCTGGCATGATCCGTTTTTGACAAACCCATGTTGGCTTTTGGTAATGACTTTGTTTGCTTTTAGATGTTCGCTGATTCATTGCTTGATTATCTTTTCCAGAATCTTCCCAGGTATTGAGATCAGGCTGATAGGTCTGTAGTTTCTGGATTCATTCCCCCCCCCTTTTTTTGAAGATGGGAACTATATCAGCCCTTTTCCAGTCCTCTGATAGTTCCCCAGTGCTCCAGAATCTTTGAAAGATATACAGTTCAGTGGTTCTGAGATCACATCTGCCAGTTCCTTTAGAACCTTGGGATTTAGTCCATCTGGTCCTGGTGATTTGAACCATTACCATTTCTTTGCCTATCTTAACTTGTGTTTCTAATTTAATGGTAGCCTGCATGGATATTGGATCTCCTAAATTAGATTAAGTCAAAACCTTTTACCAGCAAATTTTCTGTTCTTCAAAGTGAATTTACCTGTTTATATTTCATCTTTCATTAATGGTTGTTTATGGTTCTTGTGTAGTCCAATGTAAGAGTTCTGAATATATACAGAATTTCTTTTAGACTAGATGGGTTCAAAATTATGGGATTGTGATTTCATGGTCACAGTGGCTGGAGAATTCTAGAACTAGTTGAAGATTAGAAGATGCAGATTAGAGATGGCCAAACTAGAATTTTGGTGTGATCTCCATCCTCCATATTAATATATTAATGCCCAGGGGAATGCTCCCTGTGTTCTTGCTCAGTTTCAGTTTGTAAAGAAGTAAACAGTAACAAGTATCACATGGCTAGTTTCAGATGTCAAATTTCACAACAAAATTTCACTTATTTCCAATTAAAACTCATTGGGAAATGAATAGTGGGAGATCAAATTTTATTGTCTGGACTATTTAACATGAAATGTTTTTGAGAGTAATGACCTCATTTACACAAATATGTGAGAACCCTTTATGTATCTGGCTGACGGAAGTACAAGTAGCATCTATACAACATGGATCTAGAATGTCTAAACATTAGAGAGTTTTTAGGCAAGCTCTTGTAAACTTTGGCCCATAGCCATGGCTGCTAGATTATCAGGATATTTATACCTGCAAAACTCATCATAACTAATTTCTCTAGTTTCCTGAACATTTAACTGTAATTCTCCGTACATTTAAATGTAATCTTTATAAAGTACTTACTTTAGCTGAGAAAACATGATCATGTTGGTTGATTTTTAAACAGAAACTATTTGTTTAAGTATCAGTGAGTCCTTTGTGCTTAAGTTAATCTTATTTTGAACATTTGCTTCTGAAAGTATGTTTTAATTGAAGATATGTAGACTACTTTCCCTTGATTAAAAAAAATGGTATCCAATAGAGAAAGATAATAGAGAAGGGCTCTTTTGTGATTACTTCTATCAGGAATAAACTTTGAAGGCACTGCTTTTATTTGTTTTGCAGCAATGTCATCAAACCACGGCACATGGATTACCCTGCTTTCTTATCTCCAGATCTAAAGGTCACAGTTGGAAGCTCTGAAGTGGAAATTCCTAGAGAAAGTGCAGAACACTACAAAACTCTTCAGAAAGCTTTGAAAGAGCCAGCCCGAGAAAGGTAAGAAAACTAATGAAAAAGCATTTCTCTTTTATATGTTAGTTCTTCATATGGTCTCTAAATGCAGTCATGCATTCAATATAGACCTCTTTTCTTTATTTATATTAAAAAAATCAACTAACCAAGGAAACAGATTGAATTTAAAAATGTCCTACTTTTTCTCTGGGACTGGACTGGGCTTTGAAAACCTGTATGTGTCAATATCCAGTCAAGGTGTTTCCAGTTTTGACGTCGCGGTGGAACAGGCACAGGAAGACGGGGCTCCGTCTTTCACATTAAATTTTGCCCCGCTGGGGACCCTGGAAAGAGTCAAAAGTTACCCTGTAGAGGCAACAAGCAAGGAGGGGACCCTCATTGATTGCGGGAGGGCAGTGGCCCTTCCATTTGATCTGAGGAAGCCCTCCAAACTGGCAGGGGAAAGACTGGCTACATTCGTGTAGTCAGTCAGAAGCTGCTGACAACGGAAGACAATAAGCACTAACAAGCAACCTTTCAGCAACGTGGATGAAACTGGGTGAGACTCTATCCTCTCTTTATAAGACAGTGATGGCGAATCTTTTAGAGACCGAGTGCCCAAAAACTGGGCCCGCCCCTGCTCCATCCTTACTCTGCCCCCGCTCCATCCCCACCCCGTCCCCTGCTCCACTTGCCCGCAGGGCCACTCACCACTTCCAGGGCCCGCCGCAGATCGCCCAGGCAGCCCAGCAGCGCCATGGCGGCCACACTCTCTGCCCATGCCCCGCATCAACTGTGCGCGATGGGGTGTGAGGGCAGAGTCTTGTCTACGCTGCCTGGCTGCCATGTCCTTCGCTGTGCTGCTCAGCATGGGCCACGCTCAGGGGCGACTCTCCTCCAGAGGGGGCTGCTGGTGAGAAGGGGGTCACAGGGGGAGGTGAGGCTGGAGCAATGGCATGTGTGCCCACAGACAGGGCTCCGAGTGCCGCCTCTGGCACGCATGCCATAGGTTCGCCACCACTGCTCTAAGACTTCTTCCTGGAAAAAACTGCCCAAAGCACCCTCCCCGATGAGAGAGGGAAGGGGAATTTCCACACCATTCCCTCAGGAAAAGAAAAGCGGCGAACTAATTACTTGGGGTAAACAGAGAAAATTACAAATTAATTTGGAATTAATACACATATATGGCTTTGAAATTTGGGGACTAAAAGTGTTTTTGAGACTTTTTTTTTTTAAAAAAAAAAGAGATTTGAAAAGCTTATAATATAAGTTTGGATTAAAAAAGCTAGTCCTTGGAAACTTTCATTTTTGAAGACTGCAGCTGGGAAAAGGGAGAAAAAACTTTTGGGCTTCTTATCGGTATGGCAGAGATGTACTATTTTGAAACCGGCCTGCCTGAACTACAAATATAAATATTAACTGACTTTCAGAGCTGTGTTGTGGAACTATTTCCCTGCAGGAGAAACATACCTCATTGCTTGAGATGATGGAATATTTTGGATTACAAATCTTTGATTGATGGAACAATTTTTATTATAAAGATTACCTACAAAAAATGAAATGGATCTCCCATACTCAGCTTTAAATGATAAAAAAACATCTTTAATACCTGTCCCCAAAGTTTTCAGTTTGATATACCATCAAGAAAATATGGATGAAGATCAGAAAGAAATTCTCTCCATGCTGAAATCAATACAAGACACTAGTGCTTTAGCTCGTGATAAGACTAGAAATAACACAAAGGAGATAAAAGAACAATATTCTAATCTAAATTTACAAACCCAGAACATGAACTAACAACTCAGAAAATAGAAGAAAAACTGGAGGAAGTAGATCCAAAGATGGAGGACCTAAAGGAAGAAACTAAATGACAGATTCAGACAACTGAAGAACTAGAAGATGGAGCGATAATATTGAAAATGGAAAAGATATCTTACCAATCAAGAATTCAGGACACATTTGAAGAAAAGGAAGAAGAACTGATTGAATGGAAGATAGAGCTGTTAGGAGAACTGTGGGGAATTGGAGAAGGAGGGAGGCTGTTTAATGAATATCAATAGGTTTGTTCTTCCAAAAATACTTTAACCAAATGGTCTTTCTTATTCCAAACAATATATACAAAAACAGAGGAAAAATTACTTGATGATTCAAATGCACTGACTTGGAAAGTTAGTTGGCAAAGGAAAAAAGCTAGAATAAAAATGAAGAAAATAGGTTTTGATCCATTAGATGGGATATTATATTATTAACTAGATGTTTGAATATGGTGGAGAATAGATAATTGCTAGAAATAGAAATACTATTATAATTAGAAAGATAAGATTTCTAATTAGAATATTAGATTTTGGTATGAGAAAGGAAACAGAAAAATGCTAAGAAGTTTGAATAAGGGAAGCTTTTGGTTACCCAAATATAACTTACTTTGAAATTATAAACAATACAGACATTTTGAACACTGATGGGAAATTATTATTTTTTTAAAAAAAGCAAAAGCAGAATACTGATTGAACATATGGATATTAAGTGCAAATGTAATTAAGAAATGTTTTGGTTAGAAAACTGACATTATTGATATTATGAGAAAAATTTAATAAAGATGTTGATATTCAATTGTATATTTATTAACAACAATAAGAATTGTATTTGCCTAGTGTGGGAAAACAGGTACTACCGGAAGAAGAGAGGAAACATTTGATGGTGTAATATTGGATCTAGATTGAAGAAGTTAATATATACCACTGAATTACTAATGGACCCAGACAACATGTTGTCTATTTAGTATTTGATTGTAAAACTAGAAAATTAATAAAATATTTATTAAAAAAAATATCCGGTCAAGGTATCCGCCTTTTCCTGCTCAGACTAAAAGACATCCCCTCCATCTGATATTTTTATTTCCATCTATCTTTGAATCAGCAGAAAACTGTACTGGCATAAAATTCCCTGTCCCATTGTTACTCCCTAGTCTGCCTCTGTATCAAAATACTGCAATTGCCTGACTTTTCTCCTGAATGCAGTAATTAATGGGTGATAAAGCCTAACACTTTGAGGCTGCCCTTAAGAGTTGCAGTGAGAGAAGAAATGCTACTTTAATACTGGTATAGCTTAGGATGACTTAAACCTATCTTTTATGAGCTGGCGATGATGAAAGCTATGACATGGAAACATAGCTAGAAAACAACTGTTGCTAGGACATCTGATACTATGGTTGGGTACAGATGATGAAGAGCCTGCAGAAGGGATTCCAGGCTTGATCCCACGTAGTAAGTTTGGATTCCAAGTATTATTTGGGATTCCAAGTATTATTAAACCACCCATCAACAAACCTAGAACAATATGGAAACCTAAAAACTTTCCAAAGCTTTAACTTGTTCTGTAATATTAGAGTATGCTAAGGAATGGTTGACTATATCATTTTAACATCATTCATTTTTAAGTCTCTGTTCTTAATTTCTTTTTAGGCATCAAAAGCATATTCCAGCACCATAACTATTTGCTATTTCTATAAAAAAGAAAAAAGAGGACTTTATGCCATTATATGCAAAGTAAATTGTGCTATGAACTCTCCATTCTACTTCATTTTAGACTAGATAGGTGTTGTCCTAATAAATAGCAAAATTCCTTACAATTAAGTTATATCTCTATACTAATTGGAAGTGTACATGGGGTTTTATGTATTTTTATCCGATTGTTACTTTTTTCTGATTGTTTATCTGATTATTTTTATCTGATTCTCTCTATAACAATGACTGCATCTCAAAAGATCTCTCTGTTAAAGTATTGAAGTTTGTAGAGGATACAATAGTCACTGATCTCATTCAAGATGGTGATGAATCTGCATACAGACAGGAGGTTGAACAACTGGCCCCGTGGTGCAGCCTGAGCAATCTAGAACTGAACTCACTTAAAACTGTAGAGATGATGGTAGATTTTAGGAGGAGCTCTTCTACCACCTCTTACAATATTAAATACACAGTATCAACAATAGAGACCTCCAAATTTCTGAGTTCTATAATCTTGCAAGACTTGAAATGGACACCTAACATTAGAACCATCATTAAAAAGGCGCAACAAAGAATGTTCTTCCTGCGCCAAATCAGAAAGCTCAGACTGCCCAAGGAGCTGCTGATACAGTTCGACAGGGGAATTACTGAGTCTGTCATCTGTACTTCTATAACCATCCAGTTTGGTACAGCAACTAAACAGGACAGGTACAGATTTCAACTGATACCGGTAGTTAGGACTGCAGAAAGAACTATTGCAACAGGCTTCCTTTTATTGAGGATCTGTATAGTGCATGGGTCAGAAAGAAGGCTGAGAAAATATCGATAGACCTCTCACATCCTGGACATTTTTGTTGTTGTTGTTAGTTGCGAAGTCGTGTCACATCCTGGACATAAACTGTTTCAACTCCTCCCCTTGGCATTGCATGTCAAAACAACTAGACACAAAGACAGTTTTTCCTCCATCCCATCACTCTGCTAAACACCTAATTCCAACAGCACTGTCTTGTGCCTAAGGATATCTAATCATCTAGTAGGGGTGTATTGCTATTATCCTTCTCATCTTTCCAATTACCTATTGGTATCTTATCATATCACTTTCTTGGTTGTATCTTATAATTTATGATTATATCATATGATTTATCACTTTGTTGTTTGTATGTACACTGACAGCTTATGCACCAGAAGCAAATTCCTTGGCCAATAAATAATATTCTATTCCAATAAAAATATTCTATTGCTCATCATATAAATGACATCAGGACCACTTACTAATATTAACTGTAATTTAAGCAATTCAGTAAATGAACAGAGAAAATATAGAGGAATTAGAAATTAGAAATCAGCTTTAATATGAAGTTTCCAAATGTGGGTGGTCTTGAGTAGTTGTTAATTGTTTGCTTCAGAATAACTGATTTAGCTAATATCAACTGCAGATTGGACTGACAGAATTTGGAGTTGATCCGTGCTATTGCAGCCTCATATTATCCTTGACTGAATCAGAATTCAACCTTGTCCTTCTCTATCTCATAGCAAAAAATATGTCAATCCTATTTGTAGATATGTATGTATGTTGCTCCTTAGATTGGAAAAAATGAAAAAAGAATATCGAACCTTAAAAACATGGCGTGAAAAGGCTGAGTATTTGGACCAGCTGATTTTAAAAAGAGGACCAAGATCAAGACCTCTAACAAAGGTAATTTTATATTATAAATTAGGCAAACAGTGNTTTTTTTAAAGATTTTAATAATGACACAGCCACAAATATATTTGGTTTTTAATTGGTTTTATAGGGGAAATGTTTTTTTGTGTTGTCTTTTAATATGCTGTGAGCCGCCCTGAGTCCCGTGGGGAGAAGGGCGGCATAGAAGTTGGAAAAATAAATAAAATAAAATAAATAAATAAATCATTTTTATAGATTATTTAACTATTAGATATACAGATAGTCCTCACTGATGGCAGTTGGGCTGGGAACTCCAATGCTAAGTGACACAGTTGTAATGTGATCACACAGACTTATATGGGCAGTTATAATAAAACATAAATACAAATACATTTACACAGCTGAATATAAGGAAATAAATCAAGCTTCAGATGATTTGAAAATGGAACATACGTGCTGATTATCTATCCAGAAATATCAGTTTAGACAAATACAGATAACCCTAAAGTTAAGACTGTAATGAAGCCTGCCCATTAGGGTCAGAGGTTGGAACAGCATTAAATGAACAACCTCAAGTGATGACCAGCCATCCCTGCTCTCCTCACAGGTCATTAAGTGGAACACAGGAGTGGGAGAGATCCTGGGAGGTCTAGTGCAGGCACAAGCCCACCTGCTTCAGGCGTCCCCTACCCAAAGATATCCCATGCTTCCCTTCCTGCCTCACCCTCTGCACAGTTGTCTTGCCAGCGAGAAACAACGGGGAAGAGAAATGCTGACCCTGTCTGTCTTTCCTAATTCTGGCCCTGTCTTTCTGGGGCAAAAAATGAACGAGTTCCCTAGGCTTCCAGAGCTTTCTGCTGGCCACCCGCAAGCTGCAAAGCTCCCCTGCCTGTTGCTAGGCTTTGGGAAGCTCCAAAAGCCACGTTTCTTCAAGAAACAAAACAAAAACAGTTGGGAGGGACAGACTTGTTGATCTGCCCCCACCTCCCCCAGTTAGGTGCTAAAACTAAACTCTCCGTGTCTGCTCCCCAATCTCTATCCCTTTTAAAAACCTTACCTTGACTCCAGGTTGAAAAGTAGAGGGGCGGAAGCGAGCAAAGAAAGAAAATCTTTCTGCAGCTTTTTCTCCTGAACTAAAGGAAATAAAAAGTCATCTCCAAAAGTTAGCCCGCAGTGTTTCTCAACCTCGACAATTTTAAGGCATGTGAACTTCAACTCCCAGAATTCGCTGTGGAATTCTGGGAGTTGAAGTCCACATACCTTAAAATTGTCAAGGTTGAGAAACACTGCTAGAGACTTGTGCAGCAAAATGGAGGACGTTGGGTCTTTGCAGGCTTTAGCTGTCTGTCTAGCTGCCCGTAGAGCCCAGCTAGGACTTAAAAAGGCTACAAGAAAGTAGATTGCCTCTATAGGCAGTTAGACGGAGAGCTAACGGGCTCTACAGGCAGCTAGTCAGACAGCTAAAGCTTGCAAAGACCCAACGTCCTCCATTTTGCTGCACATGTCTCTAGTGCAGCCAGCTGATTGGAGCAGAAAGGTCTGAAAATAGCTGCCATTTCCATGAGGAATTGTTGGGCCCTGAAAATGCTGGCTGCTTCCAGGAGGCATGGGGAGCAGGCTCTAGTACTGCGGTGATCCCATTGGGTGGGATGGGGGGGGGAAGAGGCAGGGGCACTGCAGCATCCCCATGGTCTAGTGCAGGGGTAAGCAACCTTGGCTCTTTTATGACTTGTGGACTTCAACTCCCAGAATTCCTGAGTCAGCATAGCTGACTCAGGAATTCTGGGAGTTGAAGTCCACGAGCCATAAAAGAGTCAAGGTTGCCTACCCCTGGTCTAGTGTGAAGGGGAATGACCAGGGGGCACTGCAGCTGTCATAGGTTTGAAACAGGATCATATGTAGTTTTGGGGTGCCGGTCATAACTTTGAAACATTGTTAAATGGTCTGTCATTTCTCGACTACCTGTGTTTCTAAATTGCAAAGCACTATCATAGAATGGCCACCACTAATAAGATTTTCCTTATATTTGTCATTCTTTTTCAGATGTGTAACTGCCTATGAGTTTTAGGCTTGTCACTTTCAAGTCCAGGGATTTGATAATGTGACATCTGCATTAATGCCTATGTATAAAGATTTTTTTTTCCTTTTGTTTCAATTCCATGGGCTATTACACACATTGCTAGCTAGCAGAATAATGGAATAATCGACTTTATATTTATCAACTTTATATTTATATTTGTAGAAGTAAAAGTAAAGATTGAATGAGAAATTAGTAAACCTCCACTCTCCTTTTGCACACTTGGAGCAATACTTTCAGTCCTTTTGAGTTATCCTAGCTATAGTACATTTTATCTAATCATTAAAAACTATAACAATTCCCAGAAAAAGAAAAAAATATTTAGTATACAGTTCTAATACAAATTATTGTTAACAGAAGTTATTCTTGCAAATATTGTGAATAAAAATTAATTGTAATTACTTTTTCCTCCCAAGCTGTCTCGCTTCAAAGAAATTGTTGGGAAGATTCACACCCCCATTTCTCAAGAATCAGCATTTTACCCTTCTCCAGGTTTAGTAAATATTTTTATTTTTGTATTAATTTCTTGAGTAGAGGTTAGAATCCACATATATAGTATAGCTGCATATGCTAGTATTTGCACCACTAAAATCAAATATTATTTTGAATGAAAACAGGAAGAGAAATTGGGCTAAATAAAATGAAAATCTGTTTTATTTCTTTGCAGTTTCCAATTGCAGCATGAAAAGTTGCTGTTTAAACTGTTCAGTTAGTTGACAGGAGATTAGCTACTTTTAACAAAAGTGATGTTTATTTTAAACAATTTATCAAATGAACAGATGTTATCCCAATCTTTCTGCATACAGTATATTGAAGTTAGAATAATTGTCTTAGGCACTGCTGTAAAGTGCCTATTATGTAAGCCTATTGTAACACATTCCTTGTTTAGCAGCTTAAATACAACACATTGATTGTGTCTTATCCTCAGGTGCCAAACAAAGTATTTTGCTGGACATAATACAATAATATTCCTATTTCTTAGAAGGGAAGCTGAAAGAATTCAAGACAAACTACTTTTTAAGAAACATAAGAGTTTATTCAAAGTGCCTACACCCAACATTGCTTTGCCCTTACAGAACCAACTTTGGGACTTTGTTCTAATATGTGTGTGTAATGTATAATTTCAGTCTTTTAAAATAGACTTATTCACAGATATCTATAAAAACATAACAGTGTTTTATCAAAAACAGGCTTTTCAACAGAAAACTCTGACATTGAAAATACATTTACCGCGTTTCCCCAGCTTACCCTGAAAATAAGCCCTAGCTTGATTTTAGAGGGTGAGCCTAATATAAGCCCTACCCCAAAAATAAGCCCTAGTTTTGGGGCAAGGCACACACTTAAAAATCAAGCTAGGGTGGGGGTAGGGGTGTGGATCTGCCCCACATGCCGCACACCCATTTACCTGACAGCCAGGCCTCTCCTCGCCGGCCCACTTCTTCTGCAGCATCTCCTGCAGCAAGGCCTGCATTCTCAGTCACAGGCCTATCTAGAAAGCCTGTGCAGCCAAGAAGTGAGCTATGGATTCAATCCATAGCTCAGTTCTGCAAGACCTCTGCAGCCGAGGACCAAGCTATGGATTCAATCTATAGCTCAGTACTTGAGTGCATAGGCCTTCCGGAAAGGCCTGAGTGCAAAATGCAGGCCGGAATGCAGCTGCAAAATGAAGCTGCTCCTTCGGCCCTCCTTCGGTGGGGCTGTTGGTTCTGGAGGTGAATAAGACCTGGTGCCTCTTTTGGAGGCAAAAAAAAAAAAAAAAGACCTGGTCTTATTTTCGGGGAAACACAGTAGTTCTTCACTGAGGTGTCTGTTCACACAGATGGCATACCCCTGGTATAGTCCTGTGTAGAAACTTATAACCTAAAGAATGGTAGATAGGATGCATTCGCCATGCATCACATCCACAACTATATGCAACTCAAGCTGAATTCCCTTTTGGTTGCTGATCACCATAGATACTACATAGCACATTATTATTCTAATTCATTTCTCTATTTTTTTTTTAACTTCATTCTTTTCTCTTTCCTACCTGGTGAGTTGTGGGGGTTTTGCTCTTTCTCTCTTTGCCTTTCAGCCTTGTTCATAGGATTTTAAAGGGTCTTTTCTGCAAGTGTCCCTATTATGAAATCAAAGTTTACAATTTAACAAGTGATTGATATAATTTTCAAATTCAGGTATCCTGAACATTTTTATGAATTCACAAGATTGCAATATCTCAAGTTATTTTTTAATTTAATGCAGGGCTCCACAAGTGCCATTTTAGGATTCAGTGGATAGGAGAGGTATACAAGTGGATTCCTCATGATTGAGGTTTTGGAGTTTTATTATACTTCAACACCTGTAAAGGTGCTATGTGTGTTAAGTTAAAATGTTAAAACAGAGGGTGTAGAATACTGTAAAGTTAATTACAAACTAATTTATTTACTCGTTTTATCTTTTAAGGTAACACAGACTTTCAAACTTTAAAAATGCACTTATTAATTGTTCATAATTTCAATGGGTTATTTGTAAAAAATATCCATTATACAATCAGCAGGAATGTAATTTAAACTTATGTACCATTAAAATTGGAAGTAAAATTATATAGAATTGTGAGTTTTGTGATCAGGATTGTGTCATTAGTGCTTTTCCCCCCTCATATGTCAAAATGTAGCCCCCTTTTTTCTCCTGTCTCTGTAGAACGAGAAGTTAAGGAAGAAAAACAAGTAACTGATTTTCAGGTATGAGGTTCATAGCTAAATCATGTGATAAAATAAGATTGCAATAATAACAACAACAACAACAACAACAACTAGACAACCCATGACCCATTGGGCCATCCTTTCAGAGACATTTCCTTACCAGATTCCTGAATGCTTTCAACAGTGATAGAGCTTCTAATATACCACTGTCACTGGGAAAGTTAGGATAAATTCAGATATATATAATTGCCTTGAAAATAGCCCATGTTCCAAAAAATAGTGCAGTCAAGCATCAGCAAAGGAAATGTTTTATGACATATTATGTCATAAATGGTTTTATGATAATGTTTATGTCATAAAATGTTTTATAAAATTTGCCAATTTTCAATTACACGGGACTCATGGGCCCTGGATTTTGGATGCATTCTGTAAGTTAGCCCATTTGAGCTGCCTTGGTTCAAAAATTGTTGCCTTAAGATGTACTGTTTTGCTCAATTAAAAGCTACAGAAATGAGAATGTTGGTAGTATATAGATAATACTGTGTTTCCCCAAAAATAAGACCCGGTCTTATATTTTTTTTGCCTCCAAAAGAGGCAGTAGGTCTTATTTTCGGGGGATATCTTTATTTTTTTCCTGACACCTGCCTTGCCTTTCGACGGAGGCACCAACGGCCCTGTCAAGCAGGAGGCTGCATGGCCCGCTGCGCTGTGCTGCCATCATGAGGCAAGGCAGGTGGGGGAGGGTGGAACTGCCCCAAGCGCCCCATAGGCGCCCAAACACTTTTTGCCCAGAGGGAGACTGGGAGCTTTGTCTGTTTGCAAATGAGGCGTTTAGAAAACGAGTGATTTGCTCAATCTCCAAGCGCCACATTTGCAAGCAAAGCTTCCAGTCTCTGTCATTTCTCCATCTGGGCGAAAAGTGTTTGGGCGCCTATGGGGCATTTGGAAACAGAGTGTTCCATTTCCAAATGCCCCATTGGCGCCCAAACACTTTTCGCCCAGAGGGAGACTGGAAGTTTCGTCTGCTTGCAAATGGGGTGCTTGGGAATGGAGCAATTAGCCCTGTTCCCAAGCACCCCATTTGCAAGCAGACGAAGCTTCCAGTCTCCGTCATTTCTGTCTGGGCAAAAATTGGGCACCTGTGGGGTGTTTGGAAACAGTGCGCTCCATTTCCAAGTGCCCTATAGGTGCCCAAGCACTTTTCGCCCTAACAGAGAAATGACGGAGACTGGAAGCTTCGTCTACTTGCAAATGGAGCACTTAGAGATGGAGCGCCCCATTTGCAAGCAGACAAAGCTTCCAATCTCCTTCTGAATGAAAAATGTTTGGGCACATCCGGATCGCCTGCCTCTCCCCCCTGCCTCTGCCTCCGCACTCGTACTTATCTGCGCTGCGCCAAGGGGCCGGCAGGCTGTGGCTGCTGCCGGACAGCATCAGCTCCTGCGCACTCGCTGCCACTTGTGCTGGCCATGCCCACCCATCCCCCCAGGGCTTATTTTTGGGGAAACACAGTAATAACCAATTATTATTATTCCAGTTCAGGGTTGGCTAGTAAGGGAAAGTGTGCATTCACAAAACTACATTTTTCTAACCCAGGCTCAGAAGAGAAAAACTAGTTGCTGTCCATAAAGTTACCCACATTACTTTCTATAAGGACAGCTCAACTACGGCATCAGCCTCACTTCTGAGATTTGGTAAAAGATAGGCGGAGAGAATAGTGGGTTTTCGGTTGATCTCACCCCTCCCCCCTTCAGGGAGAAAGCCAATTAAGCCAATTGTGTAGGCAATCTTTAAGTGAGGAACAAAGCAACTCTTCTCACTCCTCCAATGCAAAAATTAAACTACAGTCATTCTTCATTAAAATCAATGGAGGTTTTTATTGCTGCCAAATGGTGCGGGGTTTTTTTCCACAATGTGTAGTATTTTCTAACTTGGTCCTCATTTGAGGCTAAACAAACCTATGCAACAGCAAAGATAAATTCCGAAGAAGCTTCCTATCTCAAAGAGAAATAAGAGATTTCACTCTTAATTGTCTCAATGTTACTTTATTAAGGCATTCTGTATCCCACTTCCTGGTATTATGCTTTTCTACATGCAAGTAAGTAAACATAAATCCCCTAAAGAATTTTACCGTATAAATATATTTGACAGGTAGATGAACTCTGAGTTAACTGTGAGCATTTTCAGGCTTTGTTTTCCTAAAATGTCTTCAAAGATAAAAATTACTGGGTTTATTATGAAATGAAAGAATATATACGGAAGGCTATTCATTTGCATATATTTCAGTTATTCCAGATGTAAACACTGACGATTATCATGATGATTTATTACTGAAATCGTTTCTTTCAGAAATTTCCAGGTATTCCACCTGACTTATCTAATATGCACTTAGAAATTCCTGCACCTGTACCATCCCGTGTGGGAAGTGACTCAGAAGAATCGGAGAAAAGTGAAACTTGTACACCTGCTGAACCAATTGAACTTCCAGCACTGACTGCAGTATCTAGCAGGCCCCATTCATCAGGATCTTCATCTGACAGAGAGAATCTGGAACAGAAGATTACAAGAGGACAAATTTCTCGTGTGTCGGAAACATCTCTATCTAGTTCTGGAGGAATCGTAGCCGAGTTTTCAGAGAGCGGTGATTCTGAACCCCCTCCTTTTCCTGGTCCTAGAAGCAAAATACTGCTTAAAGAAAGATCTGTAGCAGAAGCACCTGCCTTAGACTATTTACCAAAACCAATAGAGGTAGCTGTTGGTAACATGTAATTATGCTATACACTCTCTCTTCTTCACCCCTTTCTGTAGATAGGAGTTTTGTATTCCTGTTCTTGCCGTTTTGAAATTCATGCATTGTTCACAGAGCATGTCTATACTATGAGCCTAGACTAGTTCCCAGTCACCTAACTAGGAACCTGCAAAGTGTCCTTCCTTAAGGAATTAATAAGGAATTAAAAAGCAAGAGCAGATGTATTTTTTAAAACAGCTGTATCAGCATTGCTTTAAACAGTTTCTACTACTACTTTCATGTTGGAAACACAAAAGTGTTTCTGTGGTTAAAGGATTTGCCTGTGATATCACCGTTGCCCAGGGGACACTCAGGCTCCTTTTGTGTCCCTGTGAAGTTGCCCACCGAAGTGGTACCCATTTATCTACTCGTGGTCTCCTACTTTCAAACTACTGGGTCAGCAGGAGCTGGGGCCTGTGACGGGAGTTCAACCCGCCCTGCAACAGCAATGAGTCTCAAACGCGGACCTGCCAATTGTCAGCCCAGCGTTCTAACCTTGTGAGCCACTGTGCGCCTATTAACCAGCTTTTCATCACCATCACCATCACCTGATCACTGGAATTTCATCCAGACAAATAGGTTTGCTGCCTAGAAGAGAAACAAAATGAATTTTCTGCTGGTAGCTCATCACACTTTTAAAGAGCAGGGAAGAAAAATTATATAGGATGACATTTTATCTCCTCTTTCAACAAAACTAAGAAGTCTGTCCTTTTCTATTAGTCAGTTCTGGATTACCAAATGGATGAACTGAAAACCGTGCTTGTTTCATTTTCAGTGTATTAACTAGGACTTGTAAAAAGAACTTTGTCTCCCTCTGCTCCCAGTTTGTTGGGCTTCATAGCTAGATGTAGACTTGCTAGAGAAATTAAAACAGAGGCTGCTTGTGAGGAAAAACCCTCAGAGCAAGGCCTGGGCTGGCTTTGGTGAGTTTCATTGGATATAGCAAATGCAGTGCTAGGAATACAGTTCTCCAATGGGGTCAGACCTCATGCTGAGTAATCCTCAGTATAGACCAGGGGTAGGCAACCCAAAACATTGAAAGAGCCACTTGGATCCGTTTCCCACTGAAAACAAAACACTGGGAGCCGCAAAACCCTTTTGATATCTAAAATGAAGATAACACTGCATATATCCTTTTTTACCTTTATTATAGGTGTATGTGTGTGTGTGTGTGTGTGTGTGTATATATATATATTAAAGGTAAAAAAAGGATATATGCAGTGTTATCTTCATTTTAGATGTCAAAAGGGTCTCTCTCTCTCTCTCTGCCTCTCTTCGATCTTCTGCTCACCTGGCAAGCTGGCTTCAAGCTGTTCTCCAACAAGCTCAGGGGTAAGCAACCTCGGCTCTTTTATGACTCATGGACTTCAACTCCCAGAATTCCTGAGCCAGCATAGCTGGGCTAGCTAGTTCTCTCCTGCCCTTCCTGCTTCCTGCAGAGACCAGCAAAGGGAAAAGCCCCGCCCAATAAGCTTTTCAGCTTTGCAGCTTGTCGGAGAACACCGCGAGTCCACTTTCTTTTTTACACACACACACACAAAGAGAGAGAGAGAGAGAGAGAGAGAAGGGAAGCTCAAGTGCCTCTCTCTGTCTCTGTCTCTCTCTGCAAATGGCAGAGGAGGCTGGGAGCCGCATGGAAAGGCTCAAAGAGCCACATGCGGCTCCAGAGCCGCAGGTTGCCGACCTGTGGTATAGACAGATGCTTAATGCAACAGCTGGGAAAATGTAGTTTTCTCTTTGCATAAAGTGAAAAGGCACATCCTTGTATGTGACGACTGTAATGTTATGTAGACAAATCACTTGCAAGTTAGATCTATGAAAAGAAAGTCTTCGCTAAATATATTTTTCCCTTCGGTATATTTTGCATACTGATTTTCTTGTATACATTTATGCAGTATTTTTATTATTATTATATGAAAGTAACTATTCCTTTCTTCTTAATAAGTTGCCTTCTAAGACTTCAAAGGAATCATTTTCTGTTTCTGAAATTCCTGTGAGAATCTCAGGTAAGGCTATGGCACCTAAATTCTTAATGAAACAAATATATGTATAACAATCCTGTCTTTCTAAGCAGACCACAGTATGTTCAGAATTCCAGAAACGTTTATGTAAAACTTAGTCTATTTTTAATTTTTAACTGATAGTAATGATCCTTGGAATTAAAAAAACCAGGAAAGATGTAATCAGTATGATGCTGTTGTCCCCCCCCACCAGATTATTTGGATAGAGTTAAAAAATAGACCCCCAAATTTCAATCTCCCCCTCTGGTTATATCAAAGTATTATAAAATGTGGCCTCCAAGCAGGGAATGAACAAGGTGGCAGCCCCAAGCCAAAACAAAGTTGCTCTCACATTTTACTGGGGCAGCAATATTAATCCTGCAACCATAATGTGGGAAGAATAGAGGAGGCATTGAATCTCTCAGTATAAGACTATATAGAAAGGCAGGATTGTTATTTATTGCTCTCTTTGCAATAAGAAATTGAGTATGCAGCTCTGCCATCCCTTAAGGAGCTTCACAGCCAGTATAAGGCTGAAGTTCTTGTTTCCTACGAGTAGTTTGGAAAGGCCAAAATAGAGAGCAACTGAGAGGGTGGCTGTAGTTCCTCTCCTTTTCCAAAGAGCATCCACAACATACTCACAAAATTCCAAATATGTCCTCTAGCCCAAAATTGATTGCTATATGCCTTGTGTAGGGTTTGGGTTTTTTTGTTTTTTGTTTTTGCACAAGACAACATTTGCTCGGAATAACTGGAGTAACATATACTAGTATATCCATTTCCACCATCACACAAACATCATTCACAAATATGCTCATAGATGCATGCCATCTCCAAACTCAACTTAGTGGAGCAGTTAACTCAAGACACCTTCAGAACTTTAGCTAACACTTCCACATTAAGCCAGTTTTGTGGCTTAAATTTGGGGAAGCCACAGTCTCAAATTGCTCCCATTTCTTGGGGGTGTAGTTTTCTGATAAGCCATTTTTTTCCCTGTGTGAAAGAATTTCACACAGACATTGAGTAGTACTTTATACTGTAGCTATAAAATGCATATTTAATTGCTCCTACATTTTAATTATTCATTCTGATTAATCATTTCCAGATTCAGTTGTTGAACCAGAACAGCAATGGCCATGGAAAGAGGTTACGGTAAGAAGTAATTAGTTACACAGGATTAAAACTGAATTTTAAAGTGAAATACAACTCTACAAGTACATAATAAAGGGTAAATAAAGTTCACTTAGAAGGTGTCTTGTAGCTGCATTATAATTAACACTCTCATGCTATTAAAAGACCCATAGAACTAAGGACCTCAACATTATGAGCATTAGTTCCTTGCTATTGGTAGTTCCATGTCTCCAAGACAATAAGGATTTTTACTTGGATTCCGTATCATTACATTATAAACATCAATCTCTTTCCTCAGCACTTCATTTTTACTATTCCTGATACTTTGAATTAATATCATCCATTTCTGTAAATCGGTTCCTGTAAATCACTGTTCTGTGTCACTGAATATATCCTCAAAAAAAAACACCAAAATATTGTTCAACCATGATTCCTGCAAGCGTATAATTAAGTTTTCCTCTTTCCACGACAAAAAGCAATTAGTGTGGATTCCTCCTTTATGTATTAAAATAATTTTATTATAATTTTTCCATTTAACATTTAAATTGTGATCTGTGACCATAATTAAAATTTTGACTGTTGAGGAATTCCTCTTTCTATAGACCCAACAGGGCTAACCAGTTCATGCCACCCTGACAAAGAAAATAGACTGTATGCTGAACAGCCCTTACACATTACTAGTGCCTTAGGCCTTGAAGTTCACCAGTCTTATTCTATGGAAAATGACCAATTTTTCAGAATATTTGCTTTAATTTGTAGTATCCTGATGTAATATCAGTTCTTTCAACCATTTTGAACTCTAGGAAAATTATGTTTGGAAATATTTACTGCCCTCTTCAGGCAGCTGGTAAAGAGCCTGACAATCTTGAGGAATAGGAAATTTATTCTCAGGTTTTAACACTGCAAGGAATGATTCCAGAGATCCAGCTGCCCACTTTTACTTCGGTGCCATTGTCTTTCTCCCACTTAAGCTATTTGGTCCATTTTCAGTTTATTCATTTCTCCATGACTACAAATGCATGGATATTTTCACTTATCAGGAAGGGCAACCAACATTAAATTTTGAACTAATCATCACTGAATAAATTATGGAAACAACCATTCAGTAGAGGATATGTATGTAACGTGATAAAGGAGCAACTGAACCTATTCCACTTCAGGCAGTTTCTCAGTGATTCTGTTGTAGGCATTTTGCCATCTTGGAAAAGATTGTGGCATATATATATTTTGTATCTTTGAGGGTGAAGATTTATTCTCCGAGCTTGTGGGTTGGTTTCCAAACATTTCGTTACCAGGGTAGGTAACATCTTCAGCGGAGTTTAGGGGTATCTTTTTGTATCTTTCTCAGTTTCATAGAGCAAAATGCTACTGTTCGTTGCACAAAAGGCTTGGTTTGCTCAGCTAATTTATCTGACATCATTCATGTCTTCTTCAGAGATTTACATCTGTTTTTCTGCTTCTAAGGGCAACAGAGCAGGCTTGGAGTATTTTATAATACTTCTCAAAATGGTCTATGACCACTATAAGACTGCTTTGATTTGTTAAAGCATCACTTTCTGCTCCCCATCCAAACATATTCTACCATTATAATATCCACCCACCATTATTTTCTTTCAGCATATCCAGTTGCCAACAACTTGGTAGAGCAGCTACATGGTCCATCTTCCACTTTCATTCAACACTATTTGTTGAACCTTCATGCCCAGAGGGGTGTAGTGTTTGAGAGATCGGTTCTTTCCTCCATCAGTGCGAGTGCCTTGCCCCTTCTATATGGATCACAGAAATCTTGATGAAGACAAGTCTTACCTGGACCTGTGGTTCTTCAAATGGTGATCTCTGAATACAGAACCCACCCTCATTTTCTACTTCAGTGTAATGAGATAGCACTCAGTTTTGAAGGGTTGTTGTATAAGGTTTCAGTGATTGAGATTGATAACAGAATATAAGATAGGGCATGGTTTCTACCAAAAATCTCTATAAATTTTGGAATGTTATAGAAGATGAAGTTCTGTTTAGGTGGAGAACCTATTAGCATGTATTCACAGATAGCCATTTGAAGAACCAGAGTTACATATATTGTAAGGAACAGTTTCTATTATTCTTGCACTGCATAGCTACATCAATGCAGAGAATAGTTTATGAATGCTTGAGGTGTTAAGTGCTCGACACACTTAGATATGCACCATATCTAAAACAAGTGCTCTTGTTTCAGATAGATGCATATTGTAATCTGATGATAAAAGATTAGTAATACCATGCATTAGGTATTTTAGGTGTTCTTTAACTCCTTGGGGGGGCATGTCTACACTCCATCATAACTTATGTGTCTGTCTCACTGAATTTTTAGATACAGTTGGCAGCAAACATAGGATTTTGTTAATTCAAATTTAACTTTTGAGATCCTCTGTAATCTTTATATTGCATTGTTCAGCTAGCACATTAAAGCTGATTAAGATTGATGTGACGTAGGTAAAATATAATCTTAGGATGAAAACCCTTTCTTTTTCATGTATTGATTTTTACAAAAAAAATTTTTTGGGTAGAATAAATGAATGAAAGTGTGTGTATAATTTTAAATATTTCAAAACATTTTTTCTATTTATATTCATTGTATTGAAAATTTAGTTGAAATTTAAATAGATAGATAGATAGATAGATAGATAGATAGATAGATAGATAGATAGATCTTTATTGTCATTTTTCTGTGTGCACAATGACACACGTGTGTGTGTGTGTGTGTGTGTGTGCATATGGTACAAAGCTATTTGTAAATATATTTTAAATTTTGGCAAAGAAGACATTTTATATATCCCATTATTTATAATCAAGATTTCAAAAGATCTTAGTTCTACCATTCTCTCTTTAAATTGCAGTTCCAAGATGCATTTTTTAGTAGAAGCAAGTTTGAACCCTTCTTGAGACGTGTTTGTAAAGTAAAGCCACCTGAGCTTGCTAAAGGCACAGTAGACTATTCCATTCTTTTAGAAAAAACATACACACCTGTTGATTTCAAAGAACAAGAAGACCAGGATCCACCTCCGGGTCTGCCTTTGACAAAATTAGATAATGGCTTAGATCCCAAATTAATCAGAAGTAGTGATCAACTATCAATATTAAGACTCCTTGAAAAAAAAATTGACTCGGAAGAGGAAGACAAAAAAATTACAGTGGAAGCTGAAAAAGCAACAAAGCCATCGACTATGACATCTGAATTAAAGCCACAAGGAGATAAACTAACAGAAGCAGAAATAAAACAGGTTAATGTTTACTTCAAAAACTCTCTCGAAACTTTTCTTGTTGATAAAGTTGTAAAAGTGGTAGCACTTAAATCACTTTTGAGCAAAAACATTGAGAACCTAGTTGCAGAGAGACTTTCAGGACCAGAGTTCTCCCAAGAATTAGAAGACAGCAGCCCATTAGATGACAGAGAAAAACGTTCTTTGAAGGAAATAACAACTAGTACTACAGATGCATTTTCAGAATCAGACATTAGTGAACTGAAAGATGTTGTAAGTCAACATTTGCAGGCTCAACTTATAAGAAAATTGTCTGAAAAAGGGATAATCCCAGACATGGTGATAGCAGAGAACCAGGTTTCTCTCCAGAATTCTAGTGATTTGCTCAAGAAAGCTTTATCGAAAGAAGTAACTTCGCAAACTGAAATAATAACCATAAAACCACTAAGTGAGAGTGATATAAGAGAACTTTCCAAATCTGAATCCCTCGATAATAAAGAAAGTCACAAAAGCAAGCCAATATTTACAGAGTCAGATTTATATGAAGGCAGAAAAGGTGATCACGATGAGTCTATTTTATTTCCTCTTAAAAGCCAAACTAGTCCAGTGAAAGAACTAAAATTGGATTTAAGAAATGTAGCCTCAAAAGCATCACTAGAAATCATTAAAGTAAAGTTACCATTCAGCATCGAAACAGCTAATATAAAAAACCATGTTTCCCCCCATGATGCCCTCCTTCAAAAGATTTTAAAAGCAGAAATAAAAAGTTTAAAATCATTTTTAAGCAAAAGTATTCAGGACCACCTTAAGGATAAACTTTCAGAAACTGGATTAAGTGAAGAAGACCTGGAAACTGTGTGTCAGAAGTTGTCCTTGAACTTGAAGGAGAAATCTAATGAGAGTTTTGATGACAGTGTGTTAAGCAAAAGTATTCAAAATCTTTTTGAGACCCTTTCAGAGAACGAAATTGCCAATTTAAAGTCTGCATTGAACAGGAAAATCCAAGACCATCTCTCAGAGAGGATTTCAGAAATTGGACTGATCACACAGGAAGAGTTAAAAAAAATACTCGAAACGGTGTTTCCAGTTGTAGCCAAAGAAACAGCACTCAGGGCAGAGAAAGGACCAGACTTAACTAAAGAAGGGCAAAGTGTACAGCAAATATCCCATGTAACTCATAGTCTACAAGATAGGTTCTCTGAAGAAGAACTGCAAAATCTAAAGTCTCTCTGTAGCAGACTCTTGAAAGAAGGTCACAGAGAGCAACTTTCGGAATTAGAAGTAAAAGATTTAGCATCTGTTTTGCAAAAAAGCTTCGAAAAGCTTCCTGTACCAACCAGTTCCAAAACTGGGATTAGCAAAGAAATTGATAAGGATATGGATCATGATGCATCTATATCAAGTATTGAAAGCATTTCAAAAGTTAGCGATGTAGATTTACCTGAGAAAGCAAAACATCCTTCACATGAAAACCTTCCTCAGACATCAACTGCAAGTGAAAAATGTAAAAAGGAAAATCTAGGTGGTCTTATGAACAGTATTTTCGAAGTACAAACAAAGAACCAAGAAACCCAGACATCTGGTTGCAAAAAAGTGAAACACACTTGTAAAAAAGAACGTTACAGATTGCCGGGTTACCCTGATAATCTAGACGTATCAGATTTGAAGAGAAGGTCCTACGAGGAAATATCACAAAATAAGCCCCAGAAAGAACCATTGAGGAAAATATCTGAACCATTTGCCTTTTCCTCTTTTTTGAGTGCACATGACATTGGAGCCCAAACTGAAATTAAAAATTATCTTTCCAAATCTCCTAATTATCCTTCCAAGCCTCCCTTTCCAGTGAACCCTCAGACTTTTCTCTTTTTACACCCAGAGTCTGAGGAAGAAGCAAAGCCAGCTTGCAAGTATCATCATCACAAAACCAAAACCAAGAAGTCTGACAGAAAGAAGGATGCTGCATTGCACCAGCAAGGAGGGACGAATCCTTCAGCCAAAAAGGAAAAAGCACATGGCCGAACCTCTAAGGATGTTTTAAAAGAAAAACATGGAAAAAAATATGGCGAGTTGCCTTCTAAAAAATCGAGCACGACAGAAAACAAAAAGGATTCAAAAACACTATTATCTATGAGTGGAGTAAAAAGGGAAAGCATGAAACAGAAGCCTGAGAAGAAACGTGATAATGAAATCAAACAAAAAAAATCATTTAGCAAGACTGCTGCCTTATCCGACTCACAACTATCAAAAAATGTTCAAGAAAAACCTTCTACAGTTAAATTTCCTACTACTGGACATACAAAAGCAAATTCATTGGTAAGAACAGAATCAATTTTGTTCTTGAAGATGTTTGATTATATTCTCTAATGCATTGTATAAACTCAGAGTAAGTTGGTCCCACAGGCCACTATTTAAAAACAAAAAATGACCAGAACATTTGGCTTGTGAGATGAGAATTCTTGTTCTTAAAAAATAAGAACTAATCATTTCTACAGTTATAGAATATCTCCATAGTATTGGAGTTTAAACTTTTAAAAAGACACTTGGCCCCTCCAGTTGTGTTAGAACTACCATAATTTAAGGATGCTTGATAGGAGTTCTGGGAATTCTTCCAATATATCTGGGCTACCAGTTGGGAAGCACTTCCTTATATAAGAAAAACTTGTATACGTTTTTTTCAGGCAAAATGACACTATGTTTTCTTACAGAATGTGCACTTTTTATATATCATTCTAGTTAAAACAGTTCTGTTTGTGTATTAAGTTTATAATCCCTGAAGGATTGCAAAATCTAAATCTCTTTGTAGCAGACTTTTGAAAGGCCACAGAGACAAAATTTCAGAATTAGAAGTTTTCGGAATAGAAACTGTACTGCCACAGGTAGGATGCAAAATGATGCTTTCTTAGCTAATCTAAGGCAAATATTAATGGTGTGATGAATATGATAGATGAAATAAAGGTACCCGAAAAGGCAAAAATAATGCAATTTGGTGATACAATAAGGATACTTCCTACTTTATGTAAAAGTCTTTGTATGATTTAGCGTCATGATGATACATGCATACATTTTTTTTATTTCAATGCTTAGAATTCCATTGCCATTGAAGATTTAGATTTGGAAGCTTATAAGCATCTTGAAAAAGCAATTGAAAGAGCACTTGTTGATTTACAAGGCGTTGAGGAAGGGAGCTGCAGCCAAGGAAGATCAAATTCGGCTCCGAATGTTGCTGGTCTCGTGTCTAAAGATGCACTTCGACCGTTTCCTTCTGCACCGGAAACTCCAAGAAATCAAGCAGGCATGATATTTGACATGCTCAACAACCAGGATCAAATCTTAAAAATGACACCTGAGCAGTTGGAAGTTGTTCTTAAGATTCTCCACAAAATATTGAGACAGAACTCCAGACCCCCAAATAATGGATGAATCTTAAGCTTCTGATCCTCAACCAGCCTATGAGTGTGCTTTTGGGTTATTATTTTCCCCTGGTCATAATAAAAAATAAAACGCTCTTAGTACATTTTAGTTCAGAAAGCTTGAAAACTTATTTGAATTATTATTAAAGCAACCTTATTTTTTATTATTATTTTTATTTATTTTAATAAAAAGACCATTCTGCTTTTTGTCCCAGCCTGATGCCTTTGAAAATTACTGGAGTACAATACTCATACTAATCAACGACTGGACTGAAACATGATTTCTTCGCAAAGACTGCTTGCTCTGCTGAATGCAGTTGATTTAAACAGTCCAGAGTTTAGTGAAAGAGTTACTTTTATCAATCTTTTCATTGATCCAGGATGCCAAGACCTTTTTGTTTAATTAAGATTGCAACATGGAACTCCTACATTACAACCTTGTAATCAAATTTTATTTGGTCAATTATTCTTTGAATCAAGCTAATAGGTTTTTAATTCTGTAATATGTGCCTTATAACATGCCATTCCAATTGTTGCTGACTCTAAGCAAATTACATAAGCATCGTCTATAAATTTGTCTATATGGCACATCAGATGAAAGTACTATATGCGTCTATCCCCTTGGCCACGTTCGCACCTACTGTCTGAGTAGAAGCTACAAGTCTGTGCTATGTATGAGGTAGCTTAGTATAGGGAAGCATAATCTTCTCCTGATGACGAGAATCAAAGATGGAATATTCTTAAAATTGGATGTCTTCCAAATCAAATCCAGTTCAAAACCATCTGGCTAGGATTGCTATCTATTCCTCCCCATCCAGATCCTAAAAACCTCCAGGACTTTCACATCACCTATTCAGTCTAAGTTGAATAATTATTTTCAAAATACTGATTATATCTGACTCCATGCCAATAACTGCTTTCCTCTCCCCTGCTTTTATTACTTTATAAATAAGGTGCCGAACTTACCCAATATTCCTTCCTCCTTTTTCTCCAGAAAAACCCTGTGAAGAATAGTTGTGGGGGAAAAGGAGGGAGGAGTATTAAGTATATTCGCCTTCTTGAATTACGTGTAAAGTAATAAAAGCAGGGTAAAAATCTAATAAAAGTATGTGAACTAAAGAGATAGAAATTTAGAAACTTATTATTTGCTAGGGTATATTTGTCACTCTATAGTTGATTTGATTTAATGGTTAAAAGCATTGGGATAGGCACTGGAAGACTGCTCTAGTCCTGGCTTAAATACAAAACCAGCTGGGTGACCTTGGGCCAGTCACTCACTCAGCCCTAGAAAGAAGGCAAGGCAAACCACTTCTGCAAAATATTGCCAAGAAAATGACTTGACAATGTACTTGTCTACATATTCACCAGGAATCAAGATTTGAAAGCATCATATATGCCACTCCTAATCACATAGGACAGCACATGTATGACTCGATTCTTCAGATGATTTTTGTTGCTTGCTTCTCTCATTCTTTCTCTCTGCCACATCATCTCACTATTCTTAATGAATCGCAATGGTGGTCTGAGAACCAAGGGTTGACAGGTGTGTTCAGCAGGAGCATGCTGTGGTGCAGTGGTTGGAATGCAGTATTGCAAGCTAACTCTGCCCACTGCCAGGTGTTTAATCCTGACGAGGCTCGAAGTTGACACAGCCGTCCATCCTTTTGAGACTGGTAAAATGAGGACTCAGATTGCTGGGGGCAATATACTCACATTGTAACCTGCTTAGAGCTGTACGGCACCATGAAGCGGTATATAAGTGATTGCTATGCCTGAATAGGAAGGTATGGGAGGGAAGCTCACCAAAGTTTTTGAAGGTTAATCTATAGATTCAAAGCATATGTGCTGAATGTTTGAATGACCTCTTAGACTCAGTTACAGATTAACCACCTGTTAATGTTCACTGAAATGATTTTTACTGTATGCTTCTATATAATTGGCAGTTTCTTTACTGCATGTAATTTCTCTCTGACTCCACTTTCCTCTATTTTCTGTTCCCTCATCTTGATTAAATTGTATGGCTATTCTTTAAGGATCCAATGAAATGGAATTTAATCCATAAAAGTTTATGCCATAAAAAGACTTTAAACTACCATAAAAGAATTAAACTGACCTATAAATCAAAAGTCACGAAAACTAAATGTCACAAGAAAAGAAACTATCAGGAAAGAAAAGATTTTAGAATCTCTAATGTCCCAAAAGTGGAACACCAAATTTGTTTCCTATTCTGAAAGGGATCATCAAAGAAGTATCAGTTTAGTTACTCCTGATAAAACAGCTGCTTGTGACAAACCTATGGTTAGATTTAGAACAAAAACTAGTTTTCAGTTATGACTTCAAGGAGGAATTTATTACTTCAATGAGGAATTTGTGTATCATGTTGAAGTGATAAAATGGTGACTCTTATGTATTTACAAAGTGACATGGTAGTGTACCTTTAGGACCAAATCTGTTTTTTTTCACAAAAAGTGTTTTAATACAAAGTTTTGATACACTTAGGAAAAAAAATGTGAAAATACTGATCAATCTAGATTGATTATGAATGAAATAAGAAAACAGAAAAATACTAATTCCAATTTGAAGTTGAAAACAGATTTAAGCTTTTTGCTGTAAGTTCAGTAATCACCATTTAGGACAAAAATATCTACTTAATTTACAAGCATAAGTGAGCACGGAATTATGGTTGTAAAATTATAGTTGTAAGTTGAAGCATTACATGAGTGGACCTGATTTTTAAGCATTTTCTTTGGCAATTGTTAAGCAGATGCCACAACTGTTAAACAAGCACTGGTTTTTAAGCCAATCTATTATTTTCCTTAATGGGCTTTTTTTGCTGGAATTTGAAATAACAGAAATTGGCAAAAAACATAAAAAACCCTAGTCATGTGACAGCAAGACATGGCAAATGGCAGTAAAAGTATGCTATCACATGACTGCGCACGCGCACCATCATAACTTCAAGATCGGATTGTAAAATGATAATATGGGCAAAGAACTTTGGACATTCTATAAACTTAGAAGATTGGCAAAAACTCTGGGATAGAAATATTAAACTTACTAAAGCAGCCTCATATAAAGAAAACTTATACAAAATGTTTTATAGATGGCATATGACATCAGTTAGATTAGCGAAAATGTTTAAAAACGTATCGAATATTTGCTGGAAATGTAAACAAAAACCAGGTATCTACTACCATGCCTGGTGGACATGCCCTAAGGCAAAGAAATTTTGGTTTAAGATCCATCGATGGCTGGAAAAAATGACTAAAATACAAATAGAATTTAAGCCAGAATTGTTTTTGTTAGGATTATTAGGAACTAATTATGGAAAAGAGAATGAATATTTAATATTACATGTATTGACAGCGGCGAGAATAGTATTTGCCCAATTTTGGAAAAATGAAGATTTACCATTTGATCAGACTATTATTACTAAAATTTTAGAATGGGCAGAAATGGATAGATTAACTTTAGAGATCAAAGAGAAAGAAGACTATCCACTTTAAAACATGGGAAAAAATTTATCAATGGCTAGCAATACGATAGAATGAGAAAAGATTTTGAAATTAATTTGGATGAATGTGATTTTAAGCATTAGTCATTATAACTAATTAATATTTTATTAATTATGGTTATTTAGTAAGATGAATAATATTTATTTACTATATTTTATTCTTATGATTATTGTTAACCCAGTTTATTATAATTGTTTAGTATTATATAAGTGATGTTTTTTGTTTTTGGTACCCGGATGGTAACTTGCTTGTTAAGCGTGGATTTTTTGCTGGGTACCATCCCCAATTCCCTTACGTTTACCCTTTCCTATACCCCTACTGATCCCATCCATTTCCTATCCCTATAAAACCCAATAAAATATTTATATTTTTAAAAAAAGATCGGATTGTAAGCATTCTTGTAACTGTGAACAATTGCTAAGGTCATAAATTGAGAACCACCCATATAAAATACATGATTTAGCATAAAGTTTATAGTTTCAAAGTATCTTTACTACATATCAGTGGTGGTGAACCTATGGCATGGGTGCCAGAGGCGGCACTCAGAGCCCTCTCTGTGGGCACGCGCACCGTCACCCCAGTCCTAGGCCTTCAGTCCTAGGCCTTTTCGCTTTAGGCCTCCGCCGCCGTGTGCAAAAAAAAAAAAAGTTCAATTTTAACTTCTTGCGGGGAAAAAAAAGATCTTGCAAAGTTGGAATTGACTGATTGAACTTTTTAGTCCCACCCAGTTGGCCGTTACCACCGTAGCCACGCCCACCCAATGGGTCACGCCCACCCAATGGGACACACCCACCTGGCACTTGACGATGAATGTAGGTTTTGGGTTGCAGTTTGGGCACTCAGTCTCTAAAAGGTTCGCCATCACTGCTAGATATTACAAATCATCACGTTTATTCCTCACCAAAATAGACATTTCTTGACACAGCAAAAGAACACTGATAAATTTTTTTCACTAGATTTTTATGTATTCTTTGCTTTAGTACCCACTTACAAATACAATGCACTTTTCTCTAGGTTAACCTGCTTTTCTACTATCTTGCTACAGACAACATTAGGGACTACTCTCAAAATAGTTCTAAGGTATTATCCTAATCATGCTTACTTGACAATCTGCCTAAAACAATAGAACTTCTAAATAAAAATGCTAGCATTGTATATTCTCTTATTGATGAGCATGAAATAAGGTGCCATTCACTCAAATGATCTTTGTTAAATAATATTTTATTACAATTAAATTTGT
Source organism: Protobothrops mucrosquamatus (assembly GCF_001527695.2). NCBI lineage: Eukaryota > Metazoa > Chordata > Lepidosauria > Squamata > Viperidae > Protobothrops > Protobothrops mucrosquamatus. The sequence continues at coordinate 125,211 of NW_015389069.1, read as the reverse complement.
CAGAATTAGGTTGACAATACATACTTTTCCTTCAGTAGTTTCCTAGTTAAAAGGACACTTGCGATGCTAAATAAGATTGTATACTTAAAACTAACTTCTATTTTTACATGAGTAAATAGAATGTACATTATTGAAAAATCATTAATAAAATATTGAACCTCCAAAAATATGCTGTACAGGTAACAAGAATTTAGGTTTACTTTGTTCAATTATTCACAGTACTATTCACAGAAAGCAGCCTTTTTTTCTGTTCCTTTATATTTTCTGTTTGTAATTAGGACTGAACTTTCTCTTCTCAAGAAAAGCAAAGCTACAAAGACAAAATGATGAGTGAGAAGTCACCTTTTTTTTTCAAATGTCTCAGCCTTTAAGTAATATTAACCAGACTTCTTGTTCTTTCACTGACCCTGGAGCTAAGAAGTGGAAAGAAAATGAGCTATGAATCACAATCTCTTGGTAGATGCTCATGTTTCACAATATAGTTTACCGCAGGAGGCTAATAGTTCATATGTTGTTGCAATCATTGTATTCATGTGGTTCAGCAGAACTTTATAGCCAAGAGTTCTTGTGCATTCCCTAAAAAATACAGATTACTTTTATATTAGTCCTACAAATTTTGGTTCAAATTATGGCTACTTATTCAAAGGATGAATATCTATATTCCCTGAACAGCAGACCACAATTAAAGCTATGAAAATTAAGCAATATTCTTAAGTATTAAGTCAAGTAATTTCAAGCTTTTCTTTGGCAAATTATTTTTTCCTTAATTTGATTTCTCAAAGACACATGTTCCATTAAAAACAGCTACTTTTTTCAAGTTACAGTGTTGGCTACTTCAACAACGACTGAAGGTTATGTAGTAGATATCCAGAGCTCTCAGAGATTTCCACATAGATATTTTTTGCAAGTAGGAAAAGACACTACATTTTAATGAAGTTATATATTTGATATAAACCTGATGATAAAGAGGTGATTAACAATATATTAAAGAATGGAACAATATTTCAGATTAATATTGGGAAGGTAGTCATAGCACTTAAGTACTGTAACAGTATATGCCATTCCAAGAAGAGTTTTACTACGCAAACGAATACCATTACAGTTCAGATGTAACAAAGATGTAAAGAGCTGTACAGATTTCTTTGCAATTCAATTAGTAAAGATTAATAAATTCTCATAATACCCTTTTGAAAAAAATTCTCTCTGGATAGCATCATTTGTATAAGCCTTTAGCATTTTCAAGTATACCAAAACAAAAACTCTATTTTGACAACAGCAGCAAGTAAATCACATTATTTTTCAAAGAACTATAGGAGTCCTGTACCACAATTAGGACCAGAATTTCCATTGCTAAGCAAGGCAGTTGTTAAGTGAAATGCCCAATTTAATGACTTTTTTGCTATGGTTGCTAAATGAACCACCATGGTTATCTGGCTTCCCCCACGATTTTGCTTGTCAGAAGCTCACTGGGAAGGTCACAGATAGAAATCACACAACATGGGGATGCTGCAACGGTTGCTAATCCGAGGACCAAGTTATAAGTCCCTTTTTTCAGTTCTGTTGTTAACATTTGAATGGTCATGAAATGACTGGTTGTAAGTTGAGGGCCACCTGTATGGTTTTAGTACTCCTAAAATTCCCAATATATCTTTTTCTCATTTGGCAACCTACATTCAGATTTATTCCAGATGGCTGCTGAATGCACTGTTGGTATTTGTGACTGGCTACATTTGACAGCAGGAGGCAAGAGTGAAAGTAATGAACCCTTTGTGTCTTCTTTCACCTGAAAAATGAGAAGGCAGTTATTGGAATAATCACACATCTATTAAAACAATTATGAATACCTTCTCAGAGGTTTATGACAATACAATGCAAGTTCTTGTTGCCAAAATGTTAATTATTGCTACTAACTCAACTCATAGAAACAGTGATTGCTAATAAAAGACTATGAAAATCGAGGGCTGCTTCTGGATAGGTTGTTCAATAGGCCTGATTAAAGATGGCAATTTCATTATAAATTCAGATAAAATGGCCATTCTTTAATCCAGTGGTTCTTAAACTGGGGGATAATTTGGGAATATCCTCAGAGTAATGAGGAAATTTGTAATTACTTGTTTTTGAATCAAGGATGAAACTCGGACTATCACTGCCAAGATTCTTGTGAAAAACCATGGAGTATGGCATTTTTTTGTGGGGATAATGAAATTATTCAAGACAGGAAAAATCAATATTGGGTCAAATAATTTAAGAATCACTGCTTTAGTCAACAGTTTATGGTTATCTCCTTTTCCTTAAATGCAAATAATTACATTTAATGAAAAATAGAAGCGAGAGTGCCACATAGGCTGCCTTGAGCCCCAGAGTGAAAGACAGAATATTAATTGTAATGCATTTATGCAGAAAGATACAAATAAGTAATCCATACTGCAGAAGATATGATGTTATATTGTCCTTAATTGCTAAAAAAGGTGTTTTTTTCAGGTTGAGAGGTGAAAAGGAAACTCTTTGAACAAAACGTATAGAGGAGCAAGTATCCATCCTAACAGTAGATATTTGAATGACCCATACATGATGGGAATGGGGTGGGAACTGGGCAAGGAATTTAAATTGTTGCACAATCACAGCTGAGCTCTTGTGATATTGAATATTATCCAAGGTGCTTGTGATTTTATAAATAGCAATATAGTAGTATTGTGTGTTTCCTGAATTAGGCTATAAGCCCCCTCCTTTCTCTCTGCTCAGAATGATATGTGTATAGTATTTGTAATGAAGAAACATTTTATAATAGTGGAATTCTAATGTAAACACACTCTATAAAATATGCAATTAATATTTTGCATATCCCCAACCATGTGTTTCAAAAGAAAAAGGCTGGCTCTATAAAATAGCTTTGTTTATGCCAACAGCTATCTCAGGTCTGCAGGTGGGGCAAGGCAAGCAAATATAAGTATTGCCTGCCATGAATATGATACTATGGGTTCTTTAAAATAAAACTAAGAACTGGAACAAATGTTGCAGACTCTAAATTGCAGTTCGGTAACCAAAATCAGAAAGGCAACACCTTAATCTCAAACAGGACTTATAAGTGGACACCACCTATTGTAAACAAATCAAACTTGCAGAAATGGCATAATACATTATTTCACCAGTGCACAAAGTTAGATATTAAACTCAAACTGCTCCAAACAGATATCTCCTGTTCAAGTCGATCTGTTTTGTAGACCCAAAGCCTTAGTGATTTTATACAGCTAAGATATCTAACAAAATGTATAATAAACTCACCTGCTTGAAAAAATCATGTGACAAAAGGCCTCTTGCTGATGGCCTATATTCCAAAAGGAAAAAACAAAGATTAGATATTTAACCTTTGCAAACAGCTGGTAATTACTTCTTCTCTCTTGTAATTTTAGCAGAATCAGTTGATTGAAAGAAGAATCGATATTTTCCCATTTTAATTATTCCATCCACGTCCTTGCTACAACAGATTAATAGTTTAAAAATAAAATACTGCAATAAATGTTTTCAAGCTCTTTAAATATGAAGTTTCAAATTTGCAACACTAATTAAAAATGAATAGTTTTATTAACCACCTTTTAACTGACAAAGCAGTACATACTAAAACATAAATATTACTGTTTTAATAAAGGTACAGTTTAATATACTTAAGATGCTACCTATGTCATGGATAGAAAAATATGTTCCTCTCTAAAGGTTAAATCATCTACTCATATATTTTTTCATATATTACTCCTTAAAGGCTCAGCAATTTTAGCATGGAAAAACAACAACCTGAGATTGTAGTGTATGAAAATGACACTTAAAAATGTCTGAACACTGACATGAGAATAGTAAAATATTTCAAAATTTGATGATTTTATGAAATTTCAGACATTTTAAAAAATTGTTTAAATTTTTTTTTTTAATTTTGTGGCTGCCCTCTGGGGATATTATGGGTCTTCTGATAATTATGAGTAATCATGGATGTCCTGCTGTACAATTTGGTAATAATGTATGATGTTCATATATAAACCAGGCTTTCAAAACATAGTTCTAATTTCAGTTTAAAATAATTAAACTGTAATCTGCACATTATTTTAAAGCATTACCTTTGTTCTGGGTCCTGATGCAAACACAATTCTATCAAATTATGGAAAGCAGGAGAGAAAGTTTTAGGTGGAGTCTGTAGTCTCTCACTTGTCATTGTGCGTGTCATGCTTTCCCCAATTCCAGAATCAATTCCGGACTGAGAATTTTTTATCCTAGATTCTCCACGTGAAAAAGTGTTTATAGCCCAAGGACAGTAAGACGGACCTTTAAGTTTTTGCAACAGCATCTGGTAGAAAGATACAGACAATATTGGAGTCATTTTGAAACAGAGAGGCAAAGAAACACCATGACTAAATGAATGCAAAATGTCCAATGTCTGTCTTAGCTTACATAAGAATAGTACATTGTGGCTGCATTAAATAATAAAATTTTGCAAAAGTATTTATCAGAAAAAGTTATAAAACATGCAGTTTTCCCTACAGTTTTCCTATAGTATTCATTGGGAATTAAATCCAAGTCAATCAATCAAATAGAGCTGGAAGGGGCCTTGGAGGTCTTCTAGTCCAACCCCTGCTCAAGCAGGAGACCCTATACCATTTCAGACAAGTGGCTGTCCAGTCTCTTCTTAAAGACCTCCAGTCAGGAAGCACCCACAACTTCTGAAGGCAAGTTGTTCCACTGATGGGCAAGCTGTTCCACTGGTAAGTGGCATATTGCTTTGCTGCCAAGGAAGGGCAATTTAACAAGCAATCAAGAGCAATGCTTCATGAACTGGTCTTTGCATGAACCACATAAACAGTGAACTTAAATGAGAAATCATTATATCCAAACCAAATTTACTCAGAACTATACTTCTTAGAGAACTGAATCTAATTTTTTTTAGAGAATTGAAACTCTGGGTACATAGAATTTCAAAATTAAGAGACATCTTATGCTCTTGATAATAACAGTTATTCAATTAGTTATTAAGAACCTAATCTAGAGATTTTTATGCTGTACCTGTGTGCGAGGCATATCCTGAAAAGGTACATGCCCATTGGCTAGTTCACAAGCTGTAATGCCCACACTATAGATGTCAGATTTCACATTATATCCATGCATATCCTATAGAAGAAAACACTTATCAGGCAAATTCAATTGTTCAAAGGTTGTCAAATGCACATTAGGAAATGGATGCCTACCCAGATGAGAATTATTTAAACATGCCATGTACAATTCTATTATTTGTACATATGGAATTATTTAGTCTACTAAATAAAAAGGACTACCTCTGAAGCATACAATTAGGCTATACAGTATTCAACTATTTTAAATATCAATGATATGCAACTTCACAAAAGATCTTCACTATGTTCAAGAAATTCATGATTTCATATGTAAACTATACCATCAGTGCTACAATAAATCAAAATCATTTTAATGAAAATATTCATGTATTTGTTCTTGTATTTCCAGCAAAATATTTGATATCAATACAGATGGAAAAACTGTGTTTTTAAATACATTCTAGCTACAAAGAAATAAAATTAGTCTACACTGTTTTCTCAAGATAATTCAATTAAAAACATTTGAAAATTATTTTTTAAGAAAAACCCTTAACCCATGCAATCAGCAAAATGCAGTATTATATACACGGTCTTTTGTTCCTTGATGTTTTCACATATATCCAAATATAGTCTATTCTTCTCCCCAAATCTGGAGCAAATGTTGACAATGTGTGTTGGGTTACAAGAAAGAGAGAATGCTCCATTCAAATGAAATATTTAAATAAATAGGAAGATTTTTTTTTTAAAAAAATATCCCTTAATAATATAATATTATATAGAGATTGAGAAGTTAAAAAAAAAATTCTACCAAGCTACAAATGGACCAATATACTACATTACAATGTAAAACTTTCAGTAAAGAGGACTTCATCCAGAAGTGGATTGATTCAGGCAGACTATTTTATATTTATATATGAGTGTGTACATGTGTGTGCCCAGATGTGTATGTCATCTTATATTAAAAAGATATTTAAAATATATAAATAATATACATAGACCTATGGAAATCACCTATTTCAAATGGGAACTTCTTCCATATATGATACAATGAAATGGAAAAAGAAGTAAGGGAAATATATTTTAAGTCTTTGGATAGGAGAATCTTAATATGATGATGATAGTGCTTCATTATTTATACAATATGATTTCAAAGAAAGCTGAAGGGGTTATATGAACTCAAGTACTTCAACAAATGTATTTATTTTCCAGAATACTGGAAATTAACTTCTACCAAAAAGTAATGCTAAAAATATATTTCTCAACAGAAATAGAGGAATTAAAAACAACTATTTTACTATGTACGTATAACAACGTATGTAATTTATCCTAATTTTCAGTGATAATTTGGCAAGGGTAATTGTACACGGGACTATACTGATTCAGAGATACCATTTTAAACAATATGGAATATACATCTTGGAATCTATAGTATAAGTGCAATGCATCAAAATTCATAGTGCATAGTTTTAGATAAAACATTAAATGCCGATGTTTAAAAATTGTAAATAATTTTTAAACATAATTAAGATTAATTTATAGGGTGCAGAATTTAAATACTTAATGAATTTCTGAGTCAGTATATAGAGCAGGAAAGCACAGCCACACAATGCAATCTAATATATACTGACCTGCCTTAGTAGTTCAGGACTCAGCCAAGGAAGCATAGATGTACTGAACTGGGGGAAATCATACACAGCTTTTAATTGCTGTCCACTGCTGACTAAACTATAGAGGTGATTTAAGCCCGACAAATAAACTAGGCCATCCCCTGAAATCAATATGTGGCTAGCTTTAATACTTCTGAAATACAAACAAACAAATTAATTATATAAAACCCCAATTGTCTTGCTAGAAAGATTATCCTATTAAATACATATTAAGATTCTGACACATCACCTATGTAGGTTTGTTTCTTCTCAATAGCTATGAATCTTTCCTATAGCTTAAAGGTTATACTATTCTTTATTTATCAGAAAGAGAATTGAGGCATACTGCTTATGGTAAACTTGATGCTGCTCTTGCTTGTGCTACTCTTGAATTTGATAATAATAATAATGATAAAGTTGGAAGGGACCTTGGAGGTCATCTAGTCCACCCCCCTGCTCAGGCAGGAAACCCTATACCATTTCGGACAAATGGCTGTCCAGTTTCTTCTTAAAAACTTCCAGTGTTGGCGCATTCACTGCTTCTTAAGAATTACTCTTAAGAAATAGCAGATCTCAGTCTGTGAAGATGCTCAGCTCAATATAAAAGATGCCTTGATTTGAAATGACAATTTCAAATCATCGATTAAATAGGCCTCAGCCCAAGAAGGTACCAACTCTTTCTCATTCTACTTCTCTGCAAACCTGGGATGATAAACTGGCTTGCGGGCTGGATTCATCCCACAAAGCCTCCCTAACTAACCATACAAAAGTTTGGCTTATAATTACATGCACAGAGAGAAAATGGAGAGCGATTGGGTGGATTCCTCTGTGGGCTAGGCTAGAATGAAACAGAAAAGGTTCATGAGCAGCCATTACCAGTTTATAGCCCTCAATGTTTCTAGTACTGAGGATGATTTTTAAAAAGCCCACATATGAAATATATGAGTAATCCCTTGGTCAGTGCAACATAAGAGAATTATTCTAGGTTAATGTGACCCATTTTTTCACATTATTTTTTTCTAATTCTTTTCCCGCCTCTCCCAATCAGATTTCAAGTCTAAATATTTGATAGCAAAATTAGCTTGGTGACTCCCCCCCCTTTTTTTTTCCAAAATGCGAGTTTAAACAATATTGCATGAGTTCTAATTTTAATAAAGCTGTAAGTATTGTATTATATGTTTTTATTTGTTCATTTGTTTTCCACAAAACTATATAGGGATCTTGCTACCTCAACATACTCATTTTATACCTGAGGGTACCTACTAGAAGAACTCTATAATGTAACTTAAGCCCTTATAAAGTAGAAGTCACAGCATATAGAACACATCCATATTACTTCACTGTAAACAAGTGTGATAATAATTCAAAGAGATCATTTAGCTATACACAAG
>NW_015389069.1:105385-116519 GCF_001527695.2 Protobothrops mucrosquamatus | reverse complement strand
TCCTCATAATATCTTTATAAATATAGGAAGGTCAGGGCTGGCCCAGATATTTTCTACCATAATTAGGATGATCAAATTCATTGATCTTTTGCAATGTTTCAAAAGAAGCTCAAGAAGAGCTCCTGGGCAGAATATAGATGTATATGATCAAAGAAGCACATTAGCACTGGCCTCTAAAGCCCACAACTGAAGCAATTCTGTTTCAAAAGATGGTCTCAATGGTTTCCTTTTTAAGTAATTGTCCCACTTAGAAATATAAAAGATTGCACAAACTAGGTACCAATAAATTGAATTGCTCTGCATGTGCAGAAAGAATTTAATAAATAAGGATATATTTTTGTAAGCAGAGTACTTACTGTAAGCCATGAAAGGGGAAATAACCCAAAGCCACCTTCCAGCAGTAAACATTGCCCAAAAAGTCAAGATATTTGGATGTCGGAAAAAGTGGGATAATATCACCTCATTCTAGAGAAAGAAAAAAATGTTCTAATAATCTAAAAGACAGGAAATACTCCATACAGTTTTAGCCATAGGACAATATGTGTGTGTGTGCGCTTTCAAGTCAGTGTTGACTCCTGATGACTGCCTGGACTGGTCCCTGAAGTTTCTTGGCAAAGTTTTTTGGAAGTGGTTCACTCTTGCCTCTTTCCTAGGGCTGAGAGTAACTGGCCCAAGGTCACCCAGCTGGCTTTGTGCCTAAGGCAGGACTAGAACTCACAGTCTCCTAGTTTTTACCCTACCTCATTAATAAGGCACTAATGATCTGAAAACAATCCTTGAATCAGAAAAAATAGATGGCTCATTATGTCAGAAATATAAAACTGAAATTACTTGAGAAGGCTATAACTGCATGAAATCTGCATGAGCATATTTCTGGATTTCTTTGCATATCTAGAATTACTAGGAATATGGGGATACAGGCAAAAGTCTCAACTTATTATATATCAAGTTTAAAATCATGTTTACTTGTAAAGCTTTTAAGAGTTCTTCAGAACATTTTTCCAGATCTGTAATTCTTACAGCCACCAGTGTTCCTGTCGGGATATGACGGGCGAGGTAGATTGAAGTTAAGTTGTTGCATCCCTTTCCTATAAAGAAAAGTAATATACCACTTAACATTCTAATTAATTCACTCATAATCTTTTGGAATGGATGATATACAAATAAAGTAAATAAATAAATAAAATTTTCTTATGACTCACAAACTCTTAAACTATTGTGAAAAAGAACACCTTTCAAAGCAAGCATAACCTAAATATCTGACTTGAACTAGAAGACAACAATCTGATTCTGAAAGCTATTTCCTAGTTGAAACAATCTAAAGCAGTTTTAAAAAGATTACAGGTAGTCCTCCTTTAATGACCACAATTGGGACTGGCAACTGTTGCTAAGCAGTACAGTCATTAAGTGAAACATCACATGGCCACATCAGACTTATGTCAATTCCATGCAATTGTTAAGTGAATCATCCCCAGTTATTAAGCACAATGTCATGTGATTGCAACTTGCAACTTCCTACTGGATTCCCCATTGACTCTACTTGGCAGGGGCCAGCTTTGAAGCTCACAAATGGTGATCATGTAACCATGGGATGTTATAAATGCAAGTCAATTGTGAAGCACCCAAATTGTGAGCATGTGGCTATGGGGATACTATAATGGCCATAAATTTGAGGCCAATCAAACATCTAATTTTTCAGCACCATTATAAGTTTGAATAGTCACTGTATTATGCTCTGGGTACTATCAAATAATAGACCCCAAGTGCAATTTAGAAATTTACAAAGTATTCAGATCAATGAATATTGGTATAGCATATTAAATGTTTAAGGCAATAATGTACAAAAAAATGAAATGAGAATCAAAATTGGTATTTTAATAGGGATTACCAATTGAAGTTCATTTGAAATAAATCTTAAGCAGCTCATTAGCATAACAGATATCTTCATACCAATTACCAGCACCATGTGCTAATAACATACAAAGATGCTTGTGTAATACCATCGTGAAGAGGCAATATTCCAATCTTATTCACTCAAGTAGGATCTGAGGCAACAAAAAAGAATGCAAAGATGCATTTTCTTCTGGTTAAAAAAAAGGTGATAGATATTGCAACTGAACAACAATTATTCACACACAATTCCACAATGTAAGTTATCCTTATACTACTGAAGCTATCATGAATAAAAAAGACCAATATCAAGACTTACTAAATCAAAGGCAAGACAAGAAGTTAAATGGAAATAGATTGTAAAATACAAGATAAAACTAAAGTATATCTCAGACCTATTAGCAGGGCATGGCAAAGGGTAAAATTTCTGATCTATATCTTCAGTTCAAGTATACACTAAAGATCTCTCACTTAAGACAAAATAGGAACATCTTTCCATTACAAAACAATCACCTATTTCCACCTGGAGATCATAGTGTGATACATCAGAGGACCATGGTATCTGTTCATCTCCTCTTTGAGCTGATTGACTCCAACATACAGCAAGTTCATCTGTCTGAATAGCAAAAATATTTATTAACTTTTATTGTTTAAAATATTGTCATTTCACATAAATTTTGAAAATCTGTCAATATTCCTGTCCATGTATCATTTCAAAAGCACCAACTGGTTTTTAATTTTGTCTGGTTTTTGATGGCAAGAACTTCTTTAATTGGGGTGTGATTTTTTTTATCAAGCTCAGTGCATTTAATTTCTAAAGAACCCTATGTGGTTGATTAGATACGGTACACCTTTCACTCCATCAACCAATCCATGAAAAAAGCCAGGCAATCCTTTTCACTCAAAATATTATACAATGTAAGTCCATTAAAACCAAAATACTAAAAAACATATCCTATTTAAAATGCTACCATATACTCTACAGGACAAAAAATGTATTTGGTATGTAATTACAATTCTCTAATATATAAATAGTTCTCACTTATTAACCATTCATTCGGTGATCATTTGAAGTTGGTGCTAAATGTGTGGTATTTACGACTGGTGCTCAAAGTTACAGCTGTCACACAGTCATATGATTGAGATCTGGCAACCAGCTTGCATTTGCAGTGCCCAGCAGTCATGTGATAACCATTTCTGACCTTCCCTGCTGGCTTCCCACAAGCAAAATCAATGGGGAAGCCAGGAGAAAAGGTCGCAAGTCACTCGAGTAAGTCTGCCCCATCCTGCAACAACCATTCCCAGGCCTCAAATTATTTGAGCATGCCACTGCTATCACCCATACATCCTCTCCCACCTGGCAACAGCAATTTATCTGCCTGCTAGCCTGCTTGCAAGTCACTTGTGAATTGCCTCTTCCTGCTGGGTTCCCCACTGATTTAGATTTTTGGAAGCCAGCAGAAAGTTGCGAGGAGGTCTTCTCTTAATGACCCGTGATTCTCGTTTAACAACAGCAATGGGGACAGTCAGGATTGCCAAGTGACATTTTATCACAAGTGTAGACACGATTGTGATAGGAAACATAATACTGGTTCTGTTAAGGTGAGATGAATTTTATCTTACCAAGTCTTGACTACTGATGTTTTCCAATTGCTTTTCTACTCTAATGGATTCAACTCGTGTCCGTAGAATACAGGAACAGTCCTAAAAGAAATTTGAAAGTAGAGAAATAAAGCCTTTAAAATGTAACTCACTAATCTATACTCGTCTGTTATGATATGAAACTGCAATCTCACTGCATAGTAATAATGAATTAAAGTCAATACACAATAAGAAATGAACCCTTTCCAAACAATGTGGTCATCTTGGTGGGTTTAGGAACATCTAAGAGTCCATTTTGAAAAATCATGATTAAATACTTTTTCAAAACTACAGTATAGTTCTCTGAATTCAAAGCTACATAAATAAGAGAGATGCTGGACTTAAAACATCCGAGTAACTCCCTTTTTATGACCCTGTAAAGTGGCCCTTCCAATTATTAATTTTATCCCTGTAATCTTTAGTTTGGGATACAACAACTTGCTGTGGGGCCTGAACCGGAACATTATATTAAGATGTAATAATCATTTTAATGTATATTAAGATGTAAGAGGAGGCGTTAAAACACAATTTGGAGCTATATTAATCTAACAGTTCAAAGAAGATTCTATTTTAAAGCTTTCATTCTGGAAAGTGAACCAGAGTTCTGACCCTCTCTCTGCAATGCTCTGCAGTGGACAAAAGAATCTTATTCTCTTTATATCTATTATATTTTCAACATGCATGTAATATAGGCATAAACTTAATAACTGTGTTAGATTTCAAAGATTAAAACAAATATATGCTTACCAAACAAGACATGGAACTGTTTTAATTCATGGAAAATATCATGTTAATCCATTTATTCTGAAATAGAACATTAAGATATTAAAGATTACAATACATTCAACATCCAGGTATCAACCAAAGATGTCTCTTTTCCTCTTTGGCCATAAACACCCACAGAAATCCTCCAGCATATAGTGTTCTGGACAGAATTAATGATCCCTAGCACAACTCATCAAAAATATTTAAAATCATATTCAAGCATTATCGGAGTTATCAGAAGCCTTTTCAGTCCAATGATATTAACAAATAACAAGAAGAAAATATTGGGCTTTCTTTATATGATCTGTATTAAGACTGATCTATCACATGTCCATGTGACCATGACAGTGATTTAACCACAATTGGTACCCATAGCTTATAAGGTTTACAAAACTTAACCATAGCACCACTTGTCTGTACTAAATTGAGAAAGGTTTCTTTCTGCTGCTTTTTAATATGATAGAAACTGGAGGTAAGTACATTTGGAGAGTAGGGAAATTAACAACACCAAGAGAGCTGGTCACCACCTCCTTTTAACTCTAGTGCTGATAATGATCTGGCATTACATTTCTTTTTACTAAAATGTAACACTCTGTCAAACTTAACAAATGAGGCACAATTGGTTGTGATTTGACATACTGACAATATACTATATATTTATGATTGCATGTCAAATTAACAAATCATGCAAACATATTATTTGAGCAACCACTTTTTTTAAAAAAAAAACGTACTATTCCTTTCTATAGACATATTTTATAAAATTGTATGTCCAGAAATGATCGCTGGGAAAATCATTTCCTAAATTCTTTGCATCAACTGACTTTTCATCACACAAACAACGCAGTAATATTCTTCTCAACGAGATTTGCAGTTCTTTTAATGGGTTTCCCTTTAAACAAAGTATACTAAGACTTTAAAAATACGGAAGATTTTAAACTCAGAGTTTGCACACATATACCTAAGTCATCATCTCACAAAATCCTGCCTTCTCAAATGCCAAAGATTTTCTGTAAGTTATTGTTTTAATATTATTAGCTAAGATGGGAGTAAATGAACAGGTGGAAAACATCAATATATTAAAAAAAACTGAGGGGTATTAGAAAGCGTGGTTTTTAATCTGAACATGCATACTTTCTATTTTGACTACAACCTACCCATATTGTCCCCTTAGTAAGATCACAGATTCTTCCATTAAAAAAGGATTGTGTATATCAGTGATGGCGAATCTTTTAGAGACCGAGTGCCCAAGAACTGCCCCCGCCCTCCCTGCTCTGCCTGCCCCTTCCTTGCCCCCGTCTGCCCGCAGGGCCACCCACTGCCTTCACGGCCCGCCGCAACACCATGGCAGCCACGCCTTCCACCCCGCATTATCTGCATGCAACGGGGAGCGAGGGCGGAGTCTTGTCCCCGCTGCCCGGCTGCCATGTCCTTGGCTGCACTGTTCTGCGTGGACCGCGCCCGGGGGCGATTCTCCTCCGGGGGGCTGCTGGTGAGGAGGGGGCTGTGGGTGGAGGCGGGGTTGGGGGGACGGCAGGTATGTCCACAGAGAGGGCTCTGAGTGCCATCTCTGGCACGCGTGCCATAGGTTCGCCACCACTGGTGTATATCCTTTTCAGAGCCAGCTTGGTGAAATGGTTAAGGCATCAGGCTAGAAACCAGGAAATCTGCTTTAGGCAGAAAAGCTAGCTGGGTGACTTTGGGCTATCATTTTACTCAAACCTAGGAAAAAGGCAATAGTAAACCACTTCTGAAAAATGTTGCAAAGAAAACTGCAGGGACTTGTCCAAGCAGTTTCTGAGAATCAGACATGATTGAACAGAAGAAAAAAATATTTATGCTTTAAAGATGAACATGTTAATTTTATTAGAAAAGCTTTTCTCAATCTGTAGTGCATCATCCATTTTAGCTAACAAAAGCAAGAGTCAGGAATTATAGCCATCAATAGATTCTAACTTTAACAAACTCTTAAGAGTTATCCACCCCACTCCCCCTCCCCAAATAAAAAAATTATTACAAATACAAACCACCACAAAATAAGGATGAAGGAACACAGAAGGAGTAAGTCAGATGCTTACGGTCAATATTCAAATCATTCAAATGTATTAGAAAGATGCAGGGGACAACTCAATCCATAACAGAAAGATATGTCAGTCTTGCTTAAACGGTTGAACTGTTTGTTGAGCTAAATGCAGACAGGTGAATTAGCTTATAATAAAAATACTTGTAATCAAGCTGCATATAGGATCCAAGCTATATCACGCTAGGCATCTTAACGCTAACAAATACTAGTGCTAATCTTCCAGCAAGGACTATGAACGTAGAACCTTCAAAATCCAATCAAAGCCTTTCGAGTATTTGATTCTCGCATAGGCAGCCTAGAGAAGCAACATAAACTTCTCCCAAGTTTTGTCAGAGTGCATGATATAAACCAGTGTTTCTCAACCTTGACAATTTTAAGGCATGTGGACTTCAACTCCCAGAATTCCACAGCCAGCAATGCTGGCTGTGGAATTCTGGGAGTTGAAGTCCACATGCCTTAAAATTGTCAAGGTTGAGAAACACTGATATAAACCATTAGAAAGACGCAACCACTTTATTCTCCCAGTTGAGTCAAAACTAATTCAGCCGGAATAATAAGCAACTAGGAAAGTTTTCATCTTTTCCCTCTTACAGGAACTGCGTGGGGAGGTGACTTTGGGCGTCCTGCCTCCCTATTCCACACGTACGCTCGTTTCTTCCCATTTTGCACGGACTCTTTTCCTTTACACCCGGCCCGACCTCAACTTGCGTCTGTTACCTTCTGCGAATTTACCAGGAACTCTGCCCCATAGCGCCTCGTTGGGGCTTCCTCCAGAGCAGAATCACCCCCGAGCGAATTAGGCTGATTTGGGGTGCGCGTGCCTTGCTTGCCCGCTTCTCGATGAGCAGAGGCGGGAAGTGTCGGGGGGGGGCAAACGCCCCCCAGTACCCCAAAGCAGACCGGGAGCCGTCCGCCCTCCACCAGCTCTTTTTCAGAACACAACGACCGACGACGGTTCCCCAGGCCCCTCAAACTTCAGGCCCCGCCCCCCCCCGAGCAACTGCGAAGGAGTCCAAACCGGCGGAGGAGACCAGCACGAGCGCCTCCCACTTAAGGACTACGAGCCCCATAGTGCTCTGCGATTCAGATTCGCTCGAGGGGCGTTTCCAAGGGGGAGGAGGAATGGAAGGAGCTGTTCCCGCCCCACTGTTGCACGATGGGAATCGTAGTTTCAAAACAAACGGGGGTGGCAGAAGCAGTTTGACGAGCTCCTTACGGGATAGGCAGCTCGACCTCCTTTCGGGGGGCCGCCATCTTGTAGTCCAGCGTAACCGCCTCCTCTATCCCTACCCCCTCCTACGTTGCCTCACTCCGTCCGGTGCGCCGAAAGAGGGAGAGGCGGCTGCAGCGCGTAGCTTGAATGGAGTGAGGTGGAAGCGCCCAGGTGTAAAAACGTCAAACCCAGGAACCGGTAAGGAGCAAAGGAGGGGGAGCCGAGATCAATGGCTCCGCGTTTCCCCTGGTTTTATGCACCCGCCCATTGCTGTCTTCTGTCCTTCTCTTTCTCTTCTTCCATTTCTACAGTCGGTTCCCTCGTCCCTTCCCCCAGTTCCATGTTAGATGGATATTATCTTAAGAAGAAACGCTGGACCGAGAATTTGATCTGGGCTCCACGACGACCGCGAGATGCTTTCCTTCTAAGAGATTAGAAAATCTGACCTGTATCCATTATTAGGGCTGGAGGGAGTCGAGCATGACAACGATTGCATCCTCACACTCTTCCCTCCTTCCCTTCCTCCAGTGTTGCCAGGTCCTCACCTCCCTTCGAAAAGGGTCCCTGTCCCCAGATTTTCACCCCTGCCTCTCCTATTTCGCCTGCCGTTTTCATCTCCTGAAACAGGCTCTGCTCTTTCCTCTCGTAGCTCTAAGGAGAATTGTTCAATGCGAAGGGGGAGGAGGAGTGTTTTAAAAAAAGAATCGAAAGCAAAGTTGGAAAAAGAGGTGGCTGTTCCGTGCGCAACTGCGGTTTGCACATTTTGTATCAGTGTCTCATATAAATCCATCCCAAGCACGAAGCAGCTGCAGATGTTGATATTTTTTCTCATTGACATCGTGCCTAGGACAGTCGAGATTAGCCGGTGCCTGTTTCTCCCTCCCACCGTTCTTTAGGGAAATTATAACAATCGGCTCTTTCTCTTTTTCGGGATTAGCTCACTTGAATCCGAAGTCAAGGAATGAAGAGTAATCATTATGACCTCCGAAGCTGGTACCGTTACTTGTTGGCATGGGCAATCAAGGAGGGTAACCATGTCTATGGATTACTGTAATCAGATTGATTTTAAGTATCAGCAATGCACTTATTAAAACATATGTATTGAGTCTTTAGTTTTATAACCACTCCTAACTGCAGTCTCTTGGCATTTAATAGTACACATATTTTGATCAAGTTCAATGAATTACAATATAAATATAATCACCATAATATAAACTTAAAAATATAAAATAAAAATAAAGTGAGTTCTATCAATTCATCTTTCAAAGACTCTCCAAAAATGAAAGCTAAAACGGGCCAATCTGATTTCTAATGGGAGTCAGTCTACTAACAACAACATTTTAAAAAAAATAATAATAGATAAGTAAATAAATAAAAATAATAAGTTAAAAGAAAATAAAAAACGAACAAAAACCTTGATGGACCATTGGATCTTTTTCTGTTATCAGTTTTCTATGTTTCTAATGACAATTTTCAGTGATAGTCAGTGCCTGATTTTACATAATACTATTCTACAATGTGGTTTGTTTTTAAGAGTAAGAGATGCAAATCCATCCCAAGAAAGTATCCTTCGGTTACAAATTATAGAAGATAATTCACATATATTACACCAAAACCAAACTACTTTATGAGTTAATATATGTGAATCAAAGCCATGTTTTAATGTAAATTATTAACTTTGTTACTAACTTCATAACAAAGAATTAAATTTTCCGTTTGAAAATTAGCATTTATTATTCAAATAAACGGAAGATTAGATAGAAGATGGACTTTCTGAAAAGTCAGATAAAGCAGATCGCATATGTTACTCAAAGTCATTCAGTTGGAGCAAACTTCTTCCATTGTAAAATTGATATCAGAAAGCAAATATGTGTATCCATCTGTAAGAAGATTAAGGCTGGTAAGGATTTACAGGTAGTTCTTAACTTACAACCACAAGTGAGCCCAAAATTTCTGTTGCTAAGCAAAACAGTAAAGTGAATTTTGCCTCATTTTACAATCTTTCTTGCCACAGTTGTTAAGTGAATCACTGCAGTTGTTCAGTTAGTAATGGTTGTTAAGTGAATCTGGCTTCCCCATTGACTTTGCTTGTAAGGGGGGGGGTCACAAAAGGTGATCACATGATCCCAGGACATTGCAATTATCATAAATATGAGTTGCCAAGTATCTGAATTTTGACCACATGACCATGGGGATGCTGCAACGGTTGTAAGGGTGAAAACAGTCATAAGTCACTTTTTTCAGTGCCATTGTAACATCAAATGGTTACTAAATGAACTGCTGTAAGTCAGTCTCTCTCTCTCTCTCTCTCTCTCTTATATCAGAAGCGTTCTAAGGGGTGCGGGGTATAGAAAAGGTTGGGAGCCACTGGCATAGACAAAAAAAAACCTTTGTGCTTAGTGTTTATCCTTGAAGATTGCTATATTGTTGAATAATATCCTTTATGGTATATCTTGTTTTCAAAAATATTAACCATATGGCTTGGGGAAAAGAGTTCTTGATTAAGGTTAAGATGCAAGCCTGAACAAGCTGCCTGATATATTGCCAAGTATATTATTGATAATGTAACATTCAAATGGATAAAAATCAATGATTTTTTAAAAAAATAAATAAATAAAATCAGATTTTTTAATTCAAATCTGATTTTTTTTAATTTTTATCAAATTTATTTTAATAATTGCTTTTGGAGTAAAAATCTAAATATAGTTTTCTATTTAAGTTGCATTAATAATTTAGTTTATTCAGTATGAAATGGAGCTTAGTTATGTAGCATGAGGCTGTATAGTCTGCAATATTTACATTTTGGTAAACTCATTCAATGAATCCAAGCTCTGCAAGCTGAGATAACATGCCCTGCATTGATGAATTCACACAATTTCACAGTAACCATGAGATTAATCATTAAACAAAGTTCAGGAATATTCCTTTATCCCATTGTTTTGTAAATCTATGTACACTACAAACTGTATGATTGTTTGAAGAGAAATGCATCTGTACCAGGCTCTAAGTGTTTTAATTAAATAAAAGAATTTGAGTAGTTCTCCAACTATGTGAGATTAACCTAACATCGATTCTGGTATCACTGTTTTACTAACCTGATAACTTATTATTCTAAATAGGAAACCTTCATTTTGTTTGCAAATAATAATATTAAAGATTCTAACTACCAGCAAGAATAAGTCCTTACATTTAAAGAGCACCTGTCATTTCAGATCCATCATGGCAGCGCCTGTTAGCGGGCATCCACTCACCTGTTGCCCGCCACGTCCCTCACCTTGTTGTGTCACTGCTGCATCACCAACCGTCCTATTAAAGTGAATGGGGCTGTCGGTGAGTCAACAGCAAGTCAGAGGAGGAGTCGCTGCGGGACAGAGATGACAGCTGCTCTTTAAAAATTATGATTTAAATCAAGTTGATTTAAATCAAGCCTTTTTACTAGTGATTTAAATCATGATTTAAATTGTGATTCAAATCGACTTGATTTGAATTTGAATTTGAATTTATTAAATTTCTACCCCGCCCTTCTCCCAGCGGACTCAGGG
>NW_015389069.1:102373-104862 GCF_001527695.2 Protobothrops mucrosquamatus | reverse complement strand
CTTCTAGTGTCAGCCGTGGATCCAGGAGGACACCCAGATTGCGCACCCTCTCCGAGGGAGCCAAAGTTTCGCCCCCTATAGTCAGCGACGGAGTCAGCTGACTATGCCGGGAGGCCGGCAACCACAGCCACTCAGTCTTGGAAGGGTTGAGCCTGAGTCTGTTTCTCCCCATCCAGACCCGTACGGCCTCCAGGCACCGAGCCATCACGTCAAGGGCATCATTGGGGTGGCCTGGGGTGGAAATGTACAGCTGAGTATCATCAGCGTACTGGTGGAAATCCACCCCAAAGCCACGGATGATCTCACCCAGCGGTAACATTGTTATCCATCCTGGTAACATTTAAATAGTGTCTGATGTAATAGGATCAGTTACTCCAGAGCCATTTTATATAAATCACTTGGAGTAACATAAGTAAACCATTGTTTCTTTTGGGGAAAATAATTACATCTACTGTGAATATATAGATAATACCTGAAGTGTAAGGCATAATAGTGCTATAATTATGGCACTATTAATGAAATAGTACTAGTGAATATACCCATATCATTGATTGATTGATTGATTGATTGATTGATTGATTCTATGGAAAGATGCATAAAGTCAGTCATAGATTCTAAAGAGTATATTTAAGAATGTTTCAAATACAGTTATATGGTGCAAATATCAAAGAGAAAATGCAAATGTTTTAAGTTTAGTAAGATTGGTGAATGCTTTTTCTTTAAGGGAAAGTTTTTATAGAACATATATTCCCTCCAATATTATTTGTCTAAGCTGATTAGCATCTTATAGATTAATATGAAGCCTTACACTTTGTTTGGTAGAAAGTGTTTACATTCTGAAATGTGCTTTTCAATTTCAGCAGTGCTTTTCTTAAACGATGTTTAATATAGCATTTTTTCTACAGTCCCAGTTATATCCACAAATTGTACAGACAGACTGCCAGAATTGGACTAACACAATTTTTTTCAATTAAAATAGTTGCATTAATCCTCCAATTGGCTTCACACATCTTTGTTATTTAAGATAAAAACCACAGAAACTTCCCCAAATACAAAACTCTTTTCTAATCCTCTCCAATAGTATCACATCAATGTTGTACCCTGGCCAAAAATATTGCCTTTCCCTTCTATCTGGTTTGTCCTTACCGTGCCTTTGCTTGGACCATCAGTATGTTTTGTTATCAAAGTCAGAAAAAAAATATGGCATCTTATGCACTAAAGATATACTCCAAAATAAGCCATTTTGACTTCTATAAAATGCTATAAAATCCTCTGTAAAACATAGTTTTAAACTTTAATATTGACAAGTTTTTAAATTATAGTACAGAATAGTTTCTTTGCTTCCTTAGGCTGGCAACTAAAATTGGGCTTTAAAATAACAGTGATGCACAATATTCATCAAGTATTTGGTGCGGTACAATGAAGGATTTACTCAGTATTTGTCAATATGTTACAAACTGGTTCTAACAAACATTGAGAAAAGCTTCTCCATATTTAGTATAATGTAAGTCAAACGAGGTAAATTCAAAGTGGAACTTACGTTTAAGTCAGTAAACATTGCAATTTAAACTGATTCACCTATTGTGGTGCAAGCTAATGTGTTTTGTTTGTTTAATGTCTCTTATGTGATAATGACTTGTTTAAGACTGCAAATATTGCAATTTAAATTGATTGGATTCACATTGAGGTACAAGCTAATGTGTTTTGTTTGTTTGATATAGCATGTTGTGTGAACCAACCAATTGTGTTTTATTCATTAAAGGTGCTTGAGCAGGTCATGGTTTAGTGTGAACCAATCTAAATGTTGATCTTAAAAGCAGGATATTTTTTGTCTGGTATTTTGCCAATTTAGATTATTTTAAATAATGTCATGCAACACGGCTGGGAAACACCTTCCCTAAAAGGTGCTACTGTGCAGTAATCTCCCATGTGCTCCAGTGGAACTTTTGAAGAGCTCATCCAAAATGCTGCATAGCCCTAGGATTCCTTATATTGAGTTTGTTTTGAAATGATATTGGAACAGTTTGTTGTGCCTGTTTCTTTTTAATGTATTTCCAGAACAAACTGTTCTAATATCATTTAACAGAAAGCCAGTTTTAGTATGGTAGTTCAGGCATCAAGCTAGAAATCAGAAGACCGTAAGTTCTATCCTGAGACTGTTGAGTCACCTTTAGGCATGAAAGCTGGTTGGGTGACTTTGGGCCAGTCATTCTTTCTTAGCCTAACTCACAGGGTTGTTGTTGTGGAGAAAATAGGAGAAGGAAGGAGTATGAGATATCTTTGCCACTTTGAGTTATTTATAAAATAATAATGATACTAATGAAAACAGCAGAATAGAAGAGAAAGAATTAGAAAAAAAAAATCACAAAATACAAAGAGCTGCAAATAGAAGTAGAACAACTGTGTCAAAAGAAAGCAAAAATAGTATCAATAGTAATGAGGGCCTTGGGTACAACTCCAAAACATTTGGAGCACCACATGAACACCAC
>NW_015389069.1:72059-100169 GCF_001527695.2 Protobothrops mucrosquamatus | reverse complement strand
GAGTTATTTATAAAATAATAATGATACTAATGAAAACAGCAGAATAGAAGAGAAAGAATTAGAAAAAAAAAATCACAAAATACAAAGAGCTGCAAATAGAAGTAGAACAACTGTGTCAAAAGAAAGCAAAAATAGTATCAATAGTAATGAGGGCCTTGGGTACAACTCCAAAACATTTGGAGCACCACATGAACACCACTGGCATTGACAAAATCACCAGTCAGTTGCAAAAGTTTACTTGGGATAGCTTACATCCTGCAATGATACATTTAGCGCCATCAAATAACAACATCTTAGCTCATTGGGAAGAACTCAATAAGTGGATAAAAATGCTTAATTATTTCTTATCCTCTTACTTTCAAAAATTTGCGTTAACACAGAGTTCATTGAAATTTCCCAAATTAAAATATTCAAAATTTTCTAATAGGATAGTGCTGAAATGACAGGATCATTTTCACAAACTATCTGAAAACACCAAATTTCTAGAAAAATAGCATTACTATACAGTTCATTTTTGTCTTATTTTATAGGCAGTAGATAAAACAAAATTATACTTAATTTTTTTTGTTACCAGTCTAATGATACTGCAGTTTTTTACTTTTCCAGCATTTAGATTTTCAAAAAGGTTTAATGTTTACATGTTTTAGTTATGTTTGGATGACAATAAGCCTGACATATTGAATGTTGTCAGTATCTAAATAATGCCGCTAGGAAAACCTAGGCAGAGGTTTCTTTTTAGATTAATATGCAGGATATATTTCTAACTGAAAAATCATATAGTTAATTAAATTATATTTGTGATTCTGACAAAGCTTAATTGGGTTATAAGTTATATGGAAATTGTTCAGATTTGTTCCATTCTAAGAAGCGAGATCACAGTAATGTTTTTCCAAGGTGGAGAACTTTTTATCTATGAATGGCTGTTGGCTGATGTAAAGTATCAGTGTTCTGGTATGTTGATAAACAGAAGCAAAAATAACCAAATATTTGGAGAGTTTTAAATAATCCTTATGATGGTGTTTCTGTGTCTATATTTCTCAGTATTTTGAACTCTTGAAGGTAATGACCATTCTTATTTCTGAGTGAAAAGTAGAGGAGCCTACTTTTTATGAATAAAAAGCAAATGAATAATTTATGAATGTTATAAAATTAAAATTTGTTAATTTAATTTTTTTTATTTTAAAAAAGGCTATTTTTCCCTGATTTAAACAATCATTTGTGAAAGAAGTTTCCCTTCTCCTTTAATGCATCTTGAAGAACTATGTAAGAATTTTATAGAAAGTAGATTAAAATATAGCAAGAAATAATCAAGCAATTGCAGATTCAAATAAACATATTGCTGAGGGACACCTAGAATTTCTAACCAAGAAGCACTATGGAATCCACTTAATGAAAATCTTGCTAAGAAAATTGTTAGGACTTACCCAAGCAATTTCCTGGAGTCATGACTAACTTAAACACAAAATAGAAATAGTTATATTTAGGATATTGTTGTCTAGCCTCAGACTTTTGAGCATGATTCTTAATCAAGCTAAGGTTACTTAATTGAAATGTTAAAAAATGATGTGCAATCCTTTACATGTAAGAAAGGAGGCTACAATACTTTTAAGTTATGTAAAATATGATTAACTTGTTTTTTTTAAAAAAGTATTGTGTATTTATGTGTGGGTGTATAGATGTGTGTGGGTGTGTATTTTTCCTAAATGACTTTGCACTAAGAAAATACATGCATTATTATATATGTAATACAGTTCAAGGTTTTAATTTGCTGTAATTTATTTCTATTTTGCTTTTTAACCAAGGGGCAGTTCAAAATGATTAATACAGATACAAAATTATGTATTGCAATAAATTTTATATAATTATATTAGTAATATCTTATTTGTAGGAAAGTAATTTTCCCACTTTGTTTAATTAAACAAAACAATATAGAGGGGGGAAATGAAACAGCAAGAGTATTTGAATTAAGCTTGGCATTCTTGCAACTGATATTTAGACTTGCCTATGAGACATCCACATTTTAAGCCATGAAAAGAAATTTGGCTTCTCATTATTAATTTTATAGGTCCAAAGCTATCACTACTAGTTTATGTTTTGCTTCTTTTGTTTGTTTTTAATTCATTTTTAAAGAAAACATTATTCCTTTTTAGTATTTGGGACCTAGCAATTTATACATGTATGTAATGCAATATATTTTTCTATAAAATCATGTAATGGTCCCTCCCAAAGGAAAATTCATTCTAATATCAAAGTGTTTGATGTTGGGATATTTCCATTTCATATTTGAGTATACATTGTAACTGGATATATATCAAAAGTAACTTTGTTATATATTAAGGTTTCTTTTTCATTCTAGATTTTCATATGCTAGGATAAAGCAAAAAAGAGTGGCAGAAAATGAATTGGAAAACTCCTACTTTGATTAAGATGGGAAAAAGATACAGTTACTCATTTAGTAGTAGTTAGGAGAAGAATTGTTTAACATTAATGTCTGAAATTGAATTTTAACCCTTGTTGTCCTCTTTTTCCTCCCAAGATGGTGAATGAACTGGGCAAGATTGTGATGTAAAGATAGTGAACCTGGCAGCTTCAAATGTATCTTCCTTTGGCCTAAATTATCCTGTCTGTCTAGTTGACATGAAATGAATGCCAGCAATAGATTATTGCCAAATGATCATTCAGCTCAAATGAAAAGGAGCAAGATATAACATGGAAAGAGGATGTGGTTTTCGAAGAATTGAAGCCTGAAGTAACCCTCATGAATTTCAATCACAGCAATTCAGAGAACATCACTGGTAAGCTGATGAGTTAATTAAACGGTGCTGGTAGATGTTTTGGAAATTATAATTGCTTCAGAGCTGCAATCTTCAGTAGTTTATATTGAACTTTAGAATTGTCTCAAATTTACAATGAAGCAATGCCTTTATTAGGCCAAACTCAAGGTTGATTAAATGGCATGTAAATTTTCCCAAAGTGCTTAAGCAGGCAAATCATATAAAAATTAGAAAAAGAATTGGGGAGGGGAAGAAAGAAAAGCATCTAAAGCAACAGGATAAATTAAAATACTAATAAAAGTTGGATTAAGAAAGAAATCAATCTTAAAATCAGTGCAATAGATGAAGAACCATAGCTGTTTTTTTAGTTAGGGATAATTGATTTCTAATAGAAATAAATGTTTAAGATTTGTGCTGTTTCTTACTGGCCTTAGTTCAGAATGGATAATATTACTCATTTGTTTTACAATGTTGAAAATCATTTATTTAACAAAGAAAACAATGGTTTTCTTTCAAAGTTGATCTCTAGTATGTTGTCTGCATATATCTTTAGATGTTTGCCCTAATGAGGACCTTCCTGAAGTAGAGCTAGTGAGCATGCTAGAAGAACAGCTGCCTCAGTACAAATTACATGTGGATTCTTTATATCTTCCTGTAAATGATGATTGGATCCAGTCAAGAAGCTCTCATAATCATGATCCTGAAATTTCTTCTCCTGTCCTTGCTGAGGAGGCACTCCATTATATGAGTAAGTAACCCAATACAAATATAAGCATTAAAGATTCAATCAACCTGCAAAAAGGACTTAAGTATCTCCAGATTTGGAGAACTGTATGTTTTCCAAAATTGATACAAAGAACGAAGCTTGGATATTTATTTATATATTACTAAAATTCTCAAGTTTGTAACATTTAACTGGCTGAAACTGAATCATAGGGCAATGTTTTGAACCAATGCCTCAAGTAAGCTAATTTACAGAATGTTTCCAAAATCCAGGATCCATCACTCCCATGGAATTGTAATTTGGCAAATTTTATAATGACATAAAAATTATGATAAAGCATTTTATGATATAATACAAAATGCCATAAAACATTTCCTGTGGTCAACTGCTAATGTTTGACTGTGTTATATGGTTCAATAAGGGTTACTCTCAAGGCAGATATGTCTCTCAATATCTCCCTAAATTGTTAAGAACTTTTCCAGCACATTAGAAGCTCTTCCATTGTTGAAGGCATTGAAGAATCTAGTAGGGACATAAGTAGTTGCCTGTTGTCCTTTTTCTAACAAAATTTAAAAAACAGTGGATTGTCCTATGAACATTGCTCTTGTTAAATGAACTGTTGAAGAACATGGGAATAAACAACAGTGAACAGAGTTGTTAAAATGGCATTGATTGCAGATTATGTATAAGGCAATAACATCAGCCTATGTCAAGCCCAACAAAATAAGACTATTAAAATCTCTTCTTACTATCTGTTACTCAAAAACAATGTATGAGTTGGTTAAATATTGGCTTATACAACTTTTTATTATCTGTATTTTTTATCAGCATTGTGGGTTTGTTCAACTTTCTGTTCTTTAGGACTGAACTTTCAGTCAACCCAGTAAAGTGAAATTCAATATTGAGTAAATAAAAAAGTGCAGCTTTAAGGAGCTGCTGGCAAATATAGCAATTATGCTTTTGCTAGAACCAAAGCACTTTTCTACTTCAGACTGAAATATTGGATTCATCTAATATTGTATTACATTAGTATGCTAACATCTATAATGGAAAAATGGATTTGTCAGTGAAGCTAAACTCCTAATATGATTGTGATATTCCACATTTAATGCCCTTTATAATTCCAAAACTAGAAAATTTCTGATTTCAGAACTGCAATAGCCAGTATTGCAGTATAGCTCCTCCTATTTTATGATACTTCTGCTTGGAGAAATGTTTAATTGATAGCTGAGTAAATACTAGGGAGTGTTGCTTACAGGTTCAGTAGCATATGTACTGCAGAACAAAAAGTAAGGGCTAGCCATTACTTCAGCTTGTATTCAGTTCTTCCAAACTACTCCTTGTATATAAGTTGTCAGATGGATATGGCCCTAGATAAAAGGGATGTGAACCAAAATGAAGAGCTACTCATGGGTATAACTCTACAAGGTAAGTGTACACATAAACATTAGCATATATATATATATATATATATATATATCTTTACTAGATTTTCCAGAAAATCTGAGAGCTTTATAAAAACTATGCATTTTTATATGTTTATAATTGATGTTTGGATTTTTTGATGTTTGCTACCTGATTACAAATCAGAAAGTCCTGAGATTCAACTTCTTCAAAAGCTAAGCAATTTTAATAAGGTCTTTCTGTCTTAGACTATAAGGAAAAACTGAATACAATCCACAACTGAATACACAGTTGTGTAAAGTAAAATACTGTAAACTTCGCATAGGCAAGAGAGGGTAAGAAGGAGAGTATTTTCACTGATTACCCCTTTTTCTATTATTTCTTTACATCTATTGCCACTAAAAATCTCTCCCAGAGGTTTGGGAGACCATTTGGAACACAGATTGTTACAATGAGGAACAATATGTATTAAAATGGATCCTCCTTCCTGACAGACAGAAGAACATCTAGTTTACAGTGCAGAAATCTTCAGTGATTTCTACGTTACTTCTGAAAGTAGAAGTAACCCTTGTGTTTATACTTGTGCAATTTGATTTTGGATATTTTTCTTAGTGGACTTTTGATATTGCTGCACACTACTTAAGAAATATGATAACTTGGGTTCTCCTATCTTTGACTTATTGGTTAAGCTGAGCAGGCTTTTGACCTTTCCTTTTAATAAAAATAGGTACTTTGATAATTGGGTCTGTCTTCTTCTCTAATAATTTGTAAATTGTTAGGATATAAATATCCACAGAAAATATTTGTCATATGTCTGTTTCCTGTTTGTGTGGCACAGAGGGTATTGCTGCGTGGAATAATAAATTGAGTCTTGGCTATATTTTTTTCTTTCCAACCTGAAGAAGAAGAAAAATATGTACAGTAAAGAAAATTGGGACTGTGTCTATCAGCCTGTCTTGACTATTTGCCCTTTAGCTAGATAACATCAACTTTTAAAGAGAATTGAACTAAATTTGGTCTTTAGGGATATAAGTGAGCAAAAAAAAGACTGATTCAGAATTTTGCTGACTTCTCTACTCTATCCTTTCCTCTCCTCCTCAGTCACCTAGCCCAGAACAGAACTATTATTAAAAATTTGGAGAAGAAAAACCCGAAAGCCATTTTCTGTGTGTTTTTGCTACTTTATTTTTCGCCTAAAGTTAAAAAATCAAAACTTCTGGTGACTTCTGTACACCAGCCTGGGATTTTTCTTTGAAATAACACAGAAATAGGCTTGCCACTGCTATCCCTTAGGAATGTTTTTTTCTTTCTTACAGCCCACCAGCCTAGGACTTGTTAGTGATGTTACATCCAAGTACTAACCCCTTAGATTCTCAATATCCTTTTTATCATCTTTTATTGAGATCGGCTATGTTCAGCCAAATGCTGCAACATGTTCTGACAATCTTTGCATACACTTTTGTGTGTGTGTGTGTGCCCTTAAATCAATTTTAGACTCCTACTGACTGTCTGGAATAGTCCTTGCAGTTTTCTTGACAGTATTTCTGGAGATGGTTTGCCTTTTGCCTGTTTCCTAGGACTGAGAAAGAGGGACTGGCCCAAAGTCACCCAGCTTGCTTTGTGCCTAAGATAGGACTCACAGACTCCTGGTTTCTAGCCTGGCTCCTTAAACACTAGATCAGACTGGTTCTCTTGGCTCTACTAATTTTTTTTTCTTTTCATTTGGAAGTATTGCTTGCTTATTCCTGCAACAATTGATGAGGGAAGAAGAGAAATGGCTGCCCTACTCTTTTCCCTGGGTAGCTGAAAGATGAACACAGTTGATTTGTGAGTAGCTGAATGCTGGATATAGACAGTTTGTGAATAAGTAAGCTGCCACAACACAGTTTTAGGTAACAATAGTAAAAAAATAAATACAGGTTTTCTTGCAAGAAGTGTCCTGCTTCTATTGAAGATTGCCCTTACAGTATTGAATGAAGTTGTCCAATTCTTGTACTAAAGATAATACTTCATGACTTGAACATGCAGACCTTTATATACCAAAATGTATTTTGTTACTATGAAAACTATTTTTTCCTTATTTTCTTTAAGTAGAATTTATTCCACAAAAATATAATGCAAGGAAAAATATAATGTCTTTTTTCCCATTCTTATTCTTTACTCACTGGTCTTCACAATTTTTTGTACATTCTCAAGTATGTTATTCTTGGGAGCATATTATTTTCATTTGTTTAAATCACATTAAGAAATTGTTTTGTTTTTCAGTTGTTGGCACAGATAGAGGAGAGTATGTACCAAAAAACTGCAATGATATTGAAGTAATCACTCATCTGTTGGCTGAGGTAAAATTGTCATTGTTGTTTTATAACTAAACATAGTTTTACAAATGGGAAATAAATATTTTAAATTTTAGAAAGAAATGGATAATTTTAAGAATAGACATTTTAGTAGTGTTATTAGGGTGTTCAAGTTCCAACATCATAATCTTTCGCTGATTCAGGTGAACCAAACATGGCTTAAAATATGGTAGAATCTTATATGAAGTATACCTGGTAGAAATATAGTAAAGACAACACTGGCTCTTTTACAGTCCAAATTTTAGCCTGATTTTAAACCTGAAACAATAGCCAGTGGAGTAGGATACAGGCTGGGAAAAACAGTTCAACGTTTTTATTTTTCCCAGAATAGATCCCGAGAGTAGCAAAAACTGTAGAGCCATTTTTTTTTCATGACTGGCCCCAAAGCTCTAGGAGAATAGAAACTAGTAAGATGAAGTCAGCAAAAAAGTACAACCTGAACCACCAGAATTTTTAAGAAGAGACTGGACAACCATTTGTCTGAAATGGTATAGGGTTTCCTGCCTGAGCAGGGGGTTGGACTAGAAGACCTCAAAGGTCCTTTCCAACTCTGTTATTGTTACTGTTATTGTAATGATTGGAAATGACCTTGAGAGACAGAAGAAAGAGCCCAGACTAGCCAACAATCAATTAAGAAACAGCTAACATTCCTTCCACAGAAAGAATGGGGGCATGGCAAATGTCTCAGAAGGGATTCTTTCTAGTTTTTTGGATCATAAAGGCAAGAGGAGGGGTTTGCAGATTCTGTTAATGTAATCTTCAAATAAAGATAGAGTGTAATACTCCTGGGTGTACTTGTCTGGATTATCTTGTAAGGGTGACAATTATCCTTTTCAGAGTTGCTTTGCTTAGTAGCTTGTGCTTATATCTTCCATTCCTCCAATGTTTCTTTCCTTGCTGTGTTAATGATTGCTAGCATTGGTATGTATATCTGGGCCTTTGTTTTCTTGATTGTAATTATTTATTCTTTGATCAAGCGATATGATGGCCTACTAGTGAGGGCACTCTCCTCCCACTCGGAAGGGTGAGAGTTTAATCCTACCTTGCGACAGATATTTCTGTCCTAGGGCGAAAAGAAAAAATATTTGCTGCAAATTCTGCCTGGCATGAGTAAGGGCATTCAGCCGGTAAATGCTCAGCTCCATCCAATTGCCCAGACTCTACCCCGAATTAAGGGATGTAAAAAGGGAGTTTTTAATTATTAATTCTTTGATATTCCAGTGTCAGATTTATATTAGAACCATGGCCACATCCCCCAAAACAACTTGGACACTGATACAAACCCATTTACAAAGGAAAACTAAAGCCGTTTATTAAAAAGTTTAGTTGTCAATCTTTATGCTTGATCCAGATTCTAAGTAAAGTGGGGGAGGGTATCTTCCCATTCAGTAGTAGGCTGGCAGCTTAACTCCAGATTTGGGTGGAATGTCTGTTTTCAAATGACAAATATTTGAAAAAGATCCTGTGTTTTCCTGAGGTTTTTTTGAAGTGCCACAACATTATCAGACTCAAAACTCTGTCTCTTTTCTTCATTTATATGCACAAATGAAGAAAATGCTACCATTTAAACAACTTCTGCGGGGGGGAAAATAATGCTGTTTTTAATGGTTTTCTGAGCAGAAAGATCGAGATCTAGAACTAGCAGCACGGATTGGACAAGCCCTTCTTAGACGAAACCATAGCCTAACTGAGCAAAATGATGTTCTGGAGAATCAGTTGGGTCAAGCCTTTGACAAAGTAAGTGAACAGGTTTAAGCTTTGGCGATTTTAAGAGGTTAATTCATTATTTAAGCATCTATTGAAGTTATATTAACTATGAAAGCTGCTTATGGGAAATCCGATGAAAACTTTCAACCTATTGATGTTAGAAGCTTTCTTTCCTACAAAGTTTCAAGTTAGTCTTTGTTTAGTGAAGAAAGATGGAAGAATGTTGAGGCCTATTTTATTTATTTCAAATGTGGAAGCGTGTTTGTATTATGCAGAGCTGAATATTTCAGCTGAACTCTTGCTTGTGTACTTATTTTTTTGCTCCATGTTACAAACTATGTGTGCTGCATCTTAAATAGAGAGTAAAAATAGGAATTACAATCCATGTAAAGAAAATAAAATTTGAGTCTAATATTGAGTCTAGTATGTACTTATATGTACAAAATTCCCAATTGTCATGATTCTTCTACCTAAAAATAGAAAAGGGTTAAAAAAAAAACAAAGAATATATTTGAAAGCATTTGATTCAGCAACTTTAATGAATCCTAGGTCTATATAATGTTTGGACTGGTGCCCATTTAATTTAGGTCCCAGGAAAAAGCATTTGAGATATAATTGAAATAAATAAAATTTACCTATGGTTTTAATCTCACTACATACAGAAGCAGTTGGACCATGTATAGATATATCACATTATGAATAAAGAATTCTGGTGTTTGATGAATATGGAAAATAGTTCTTTATTTTCCTAGAATTAAAAAAAAAACACTGGATGATAGACTGGTAAATATTTCTTTAGCCTTAGAACTATTGGCTTTAAAAAAGGAACTTCTGTCAAGGAAAATTGATGTATTTTCACATTACTGAATTTTAGATAATGACAGTCCAGGAAAGAAAATATGATACTTGGAACATGGAATGAGCAAAGATATCTTCCATTAATATTTCTAAGCCTTTTCATAAAAATATAATTTGGAGCAAATCCATATTTAATACTATTTTTTTTAAAAGTGGGGGACAATTAGCATATTCTAAAGTGGTAATGGAGATAGCAGTACAATTGTATTTTAACTTGTCTGTTGATTCACTAATGTAAATTGCATTGTTTTGAGTAAATGGTTATGTTTACTAAACAAAAATGCTTTAAAATCAGATTCACCAGCTACAACATGAACTAACAAAAAAAGATGAATTGCTTCGTGTGGTATCCATTGCTTCTGAAGAAAGTGAGACTGACTCTAGCTGTTCCACACCACTTCGCTTCAATGAGTCCTTCAACTTGTCACAAGGTTTCTTACAGTTGGATATCTTGCAAGATAAACTCAGGGAACTGGAAGAGGAAAACCTATTACTTCGAACAAAGGTAACTTGATTTTGTTGGGAATTATTAATTGAATTAAATTCAAGCATTAAAAAAAGGTTATATTAACATGGCTAAGGTCATGCTTATGGAAAAAGTGATGAATAGGATTGTTCAACCAAAAAAGGACAGCAAAGGGCTCCCAAAGGGTATCTCCAAACTGAAGCAATGGACATCAGAATACAATGTAGATGCAAATGACCCAAAAGCAATTCTAACTTCACATGGATGCTGTGAGACCTGAGATGACAGAGACTGACCAGAACAGAAATGTAAGCTGATAGTGTGGATGCTTCAGTGAAAACTTTTCTACACTGTGGCTGCTATAAAAAATGTGAATTCTTTTATTTGCGGCATTAGAAATTGAAAATAAAACTAGCAATATTGTCATTTCTTTATACAAATCAGTGGAATAACTCTACTAGAGATATTTGTAGAAGTATTAATTCCATCTGTCTCGGTGCATGCCCTACTTCTCTGTGGTGTATCTCAAGACCATAGTGCCTTCCCTGATTCTGCTTATGTTCACTCATTTTTTTCCAGATAGGTGCAGTTACAGCAGACAGATATGGCCCTGGTCAACATCCAGGAAATAAATAGGAAACATGCAAATAAATTTCAACCAAATACTGAGGCTCTTTTATTCCCCCAAAGTCCTTGATTGTTGATTCAGAAGTCTGGCAGCTATGCTTGCCTAATTGATTTATAAGTGAGGATTTAAAAAACAGGTTCGACCCAAATTGGAAAGCTTGAAAATCATCAAACTGAATATCCAGATTAGCAATGATTTAATTATTTGGTTTGATTTCAGGTGAAGTCATATACTTTATATTTTGAAAATTTAGTATAGGTAGTCCTCAACGTATGACTGATCATTTAACCATATGTTGTTCACATGAGGAAGGTTCCTATTGCTGAATCATTATTATTATTTTGTAAGAAAGTTGTATATCCAGTGAAAGAAAATTTGGGGGTACTTAATTATGAAAGTTTTGATGCTTCTAACTGATAATGGTGACTTTATTTGATTTCAGACAAACTGATTCTTATGACATATGCAGTGAACTCAGATATTTTACTTTTGGAATTATTTGTTCTGGACACTTATCTAATTACATATTTGATCTTAGCAAGTCTTATGTTTTTAGATACGAGTTTAAATGAAACAAGTGCCACAATGGATTATCGTATTTGTAATTCTAATGTAGGGTTATATCCAGTGGTGTAGATGCAATTACATCCATTAGTGGAAATATTCCTCTCTCCCTCAGAATGTTGGAGATCCTTCTGAAGAACCTTCTATTGGAGCCGGATTGTAAATACTCCCCTAACATTAAATATATTCCAGAGTGAACATTTTGTTATACAGATAATGGGAAAAAAGAATATATTATAGATAGTGTTCCTCATAAAATTAATGAAACTCATAAATTTTTGAAGGCATGCCATCTGAAGACTGAAACCATGACATACGAAGATAAGGAGCATCAGCTAGTTACTGATTGTGTTAAAGAAATAAGTGAGTATTTTGATCATGTCTTCCACAGAGAATATACAAATTCAGTTCACCTGCATACCTCCGGTTTGAGCTCTGTACTATTCTTAACTTCATTTGGTCCTTTAAAAGGCAGTTGTCATGGTTCTGGCTGAAAAGCCCAACGAAGTAAATCCACCAGAGACATTGCAACTTCTAATGTAAAACTTTATTAGTCATAGCATACTGGTACTATAGAAGGAATTCCAGCTCTGGCAATATGGCGGGAAAAAGATAATTAAAAGAGTAAAACCTTCACACCCCTCTCTGATAGTTCATGTCACAATGTCCAATTAGTCTTCTAACGGTTTTTATGAGAAGACAGAAGACAGCTTCTGTTGGCCAAAACATCTCTTCTGTAACCTCGACTCTCACACTAATAGAAACCACCTATGAATTCTAAACCTTAACCCTTCCCTCCCCCCTCGTAACTGTAGGCAAGCTAGAAGAATCATGGCAATTCTAATACAAAGGGTCTTCGTAGCTTGATGGTATTATTTCAGGGTCCTTCAGGATATAATTGAATTGCAACTTATATCATCCCCCATAATTGGCCATACTTGCTTGAGTGCAAGGGGTTGTAATTCAAATAATTAGCAGGTAATAAATCCCCCAATTTAAAACTTTATACGTGTACACTTTTAAACTATATTTTTTTTCTATCAAGTTCAATTTCCCCATACCTTTTATCTGCCAGCCTTTAAATATGGTTATTAATTGTGAATCCACTAGCCTTCAAATTGAGTTAATAGCAAATTAACTTTGCAATTAAGCAGGGTATTAAAACCAGAGTGTTAGACTGGCTTTAAAAACTTGATTAATGGAGAATCCTTGTTGTGGAGACTTATGATTCAAGCAGGCACAGTTAGTTTGCATTTTTTTGGATTTTGCTTAAAATAACTTTATTGTATGAAAGGTTTTAAGGCGTTTGTTTTTTCAGAAAGGATGATATACTGCTGGTTTCTTAACAAAGCATGTATCCTGCTATATATTTTAGAGGAAACAAATGCTCAGATTGCAAGAATGAGTGAAGAACTGATGAGGAAGGATGAAGAACTGATTCACTACCAGGAGGAAATCTCATCACTCTTATCTCAAATTGTTGATCTTCAGCATAAGATCAAAGAGGTAGATGTGCACAAAGTTCAGAGAAGGGAAATGGTGAAAGTCAAACCATTACTTGTAGTAAGAAGTTAATGCCTCTAGCAGAGTTCATATAGGATTAAATAATCATATTTTGTATATCCTCAGCATGTAATCGAAAAAGAAGAATTGAAGCTGCATCTGCAAGCTTCTAAAGATGCCCAGAAACAGCTGACAGCAGAGGTATTGATGCCATCTACTTTCCCATTTTTGATGTAGAGAACAAATATGAAAAAGAATAAAATGTAAATATTTTACATAAGAATATTCAGATTTTTCCTGAATATTGATGGAGAATTTCTGGGGCACAGCTTTGATTTGGATGCCATTCACTTTGTTTTGGTTTAA
Source organism: Protobothrops mucrosquamatus (assembly GCF_001527695.2). NCBI lineage: Eukaryota > Metazoa > Chordata > Lepidosauria > Squamata > Viperidae > Protobothrops > Protobothrops mucrosquamatus. The sequence goes on along the minus strand of NW_015389069.1, from coordinate 86,818 downwards.
CATATGAAGAAAAAACAGATTTTTTAAAAAAAGAATCCAGATTAATTTTTATTCATTATTTAAATATTTTTCCCACTGCCAGAATATTATGGCCGAAACATTGGAAGGAGAAAGAAGCCATGAAACGTATTTCAAATGGTTCATGGTGCAATTCTGTATATGTTTGTGTTGAGGCAGAATTCACTGGGTTGGTAACACCAGACTTCTGCAGAATTGTTATGTTGCTCCTCTATCACTAGGCTTTTGGTTGTCCCTGAAGTATAGCCGGAAGACCTTGGTGGATCTTAAGGCAGCATTAAGCCTTCAAGAGACTGCGGCCAATGTATACTTTATGCCATGAATCTGGCACATAGACCTAATATTTTATATAGTAGTGATAGGTTTCTGGCCTTATATATTACATGCAAATAAATTTAAAGCACTACTTAAAAATTAAGATTGCATCCAATGTTATCATTCCTAGTTTTACCAGAATAGATTCCTCTTCTCTCTGGCAGCTCCTTGTACTCCCCTCAATTCTATTCCAGCAGAAAAGAAATGCTCTGGAGAAAAGAGGAAGCCCCTTTGCAATGCTGGCTGTTGGCTTTTTTGGAGGTGGGGGGGGGAGGATACTATAATAATTTACATAGCATTTATTTTATCTTAGGTTTTTAGCAGCTGCTAACATATTTCAGCAAACTAAGTATTTCATTAGCACAATTGTCATTTTCTAATTGTAATTGGTTATCTTCTGTTTATTATACACAATTGTCCCCCAAACTTTCTGTTGTTACGTGAGGCATTTGTTAAGTTAACGTTCTCATGGCTGAGTAAATGATTGACCTTTTATATCCTTGTAAGTTACATGAAGTGCAAGAGCGGAATGTGGAATGTCTGGGGATGCTGCATGAGTCCCAAGAAGAAGTGAAAGGATTGCGCAGTAAAACAAGCCAAGCTGCCCTTCACTGTCGACCCCAGTTGTGTGGAGCGTTTCCTGTGGTAATATAAGCTTTCTGACTGTAGCAGATTTCATTAGTTAAGCTCTTTCATCCTGCCAATAAAATGTCAAGGGCAAACTCAAACTGTTCTTCGGAAGAGAAAGTTGACACCAGTGATCCTTTCTAAATTTAGCTTCTTTATCTACATCCTACTTTATTCCATATGGGCTGAGTGATTTGTTTCATTTGGAGAACAAAGAAGGCAATACTGTATTGAACAAGGCCTGACACTCTTCTTGTTTAATGCTACTTTCTCTCTTGATTTTATTGTTGTGAGTTGGAAGAAACACTACGCTGCCTGTGCTAGAGTTGAAACTAAGATTTGTGTCCACCACCTCTTTCTGACTTTACTCTCATTATAAAAGAGTCTCCTATAAACTTCTCAAGCAGTTTCTTTTTTTGTTATGTGTCAGTTTCTGAATTCTGAGGGAAATGGAAGGAACAGATTCCTTGGGCAGATCTTTGATTGTCTGCTTATTAAAGATGTCTTATTATTTTTGCTGATTTTTCCCCTTTTAAGAAAAAAAATATTGGGAATACACTAGTCTTTGGAAGCTGTTTTATTTGAACATATGGTTTGCCATGACATTAGAACATGTACATTTTGATATAACTCATAAAAAACTAGAAAAATTACATTTCCTCATGTATATTAACATCAGTTGCAATTTTTCTATGCAGTTGTCCACTTGTAATACCTGCTGATTTCTTTTGCCTTATAACTAAATACTTTAAGCATTTATTGTAAAGAAATATTGTATGAAATATTTTCTTGCTACATAAATAAACAGCAAATTTACTCTTAAGCAGGACAGTCAGAATAACATCAGTAGCATTACAGTGGCAAAAGCTCTGCTCCTTTTCTCATTGTGTCATGACATTCCACACCTGCCTGGCAGGGATAGGCTTATATCAAGAATGCCATCCTAATGAACAGTCAACTCTTGTGGATACTAGGAATTACCTCATTCTTTCATTGTTGCAGAAAAAAACTCAATATGACTGTACTATAGAAATTAAGCAATGAATTGCCAAAGTAGTGCTGCAGACAGGCTGTCAAAATCACTTCTGAATGGTTTTTAATAAAGCTACTGGTTCCTGTTGTACTTCATTTTTTAATGAGAATACAATAAATATCCCTTTAAAAATGTCTTTGTTCTGAATTATAATTGTCAATTACTTTGGCATCCTTTACATTTTGTTAACATATTTAGTAATATGATGAGGATGAGGATGAGGAAACTTTTGGATGTGAATGTACTGATTTCCTAATTATTCCAAATTAGGTACTTATTTTGTCCTAATTGGAGATTCCTCAAAAGAAGTAATAATTGTTGTAGCTCTTTAATTATTTTGTAAACAGAGCTTAAGAAACTTGTTAATTCCCACTGTCTTAAATTTGAAGGAATCTCTGGCAGCAGAAATTGAGGGAACAATGCGGAAAGTGCTAAGTTTGGATGAGGAATCTCTATCTAAACAAAAGTAAGTGCAGTTCTTGTTTTTTCCCCTTAACCTGTTTTGCAGGTTCTCCTGTAGGGCGTCTTCCCTGCTATCAGTATAATATTAAGAGAAGTTGATATAGTTCCATATAGATAACCTTTATTATTTTATAGTAATATACTATATTATATATATATAATTTATAGACATATTCTAGTATTTTAAAGTTATTAACACAATTTATTAATTACACTCTAATGAATACAAGCTAAAATTAAATCCTTGACTAACGTTTCAGGAATTTTATGTTTACTTTATGCTAAACTCTGAAAGATTATTCCATAATATTTTAAGATAAGAACATATGCAGTTCCAAGGCTAGTTTTCTTTCATTAGAAAAACTACCAGCTACATTTTTATTTTCACAACTTTTTTTCAGGCATATAAGCTAATTGCCCTCTATGTGAATTCCATTAGAAAATTGTGAAGTCATTTTTTGTATCTTTTACTGCATATTAGGAGAACATTTGCAATAATTTCCTTAAGGTTTCTTGGCACATGGATATATTACACAGCTACTTCTCAGTTCATAGGTTAGCTTAAAAAAGTTAAAAGTGGAAGGAGCTGCAACATAAATCCCTTCCACATAGGACCCATTATCTCTCAGTGCACAAAGTGCATTTGTTGCTGTAACTCCCATAGTGTAAACAAATGGGTGAGATAAAGCCTGCCTATCAAAATGAGACTGTGAAAGGAGAAATACATGCATCACTTTGTATGCATTGCTCCTGTTCTGCTTTCAAAAGCCTGCAGGATATTTGGTACCACCCAAACAATTACTGGTCCATCTCTTCTGATATGAGTGTTGTTTCAGCAACTGGGGAGATGTTTTTTATTATCCAGATGAGGTTTTTGTATTCATTGTCACTTTCCCTTTTTCCCTAGGATTCAACAGAAACGTATATTTGATACTGTTAAACATGCTAATGATATGCATGGCCGTTCTGCATCGTGTCCTGTTTCACTGTCCATTCCAGGATCCAATCGTTCAAGTGTTGTCATGACAGCAAAGCCTTTTCATTCTGGCTTGAAATATGTGGAAGGAAAAGGACCTCAAGCTCTAAAGGCCAGCACAGAGGATGTTTCCAAGTAAGGAAATAGCAGTGTTTGAGCTTTAGTTGACTATGTTATATTCAGCACAACTGCCTTTTTATGGGAGGAGGGGGGAATTGACAGCAGTTTTTAAGCCAAATTCTGCTTTTTTCTTATGCTTTATTCAACGTATGTGTTGAGGACTATCAAGTAGAAGGCTGCATATAACCATTTTTCCTATCAGTAATTTAATGTTATGCCTGCCATGGACAGCATTTTGGCATCAGGCAAGTAGTATAATAACATCAATTTAGAACATGAACAAGCAACAAAGAAAATATAGTTTTACTTCTGTTACACAGATTTCCTTCATGGAGTTTTCACCCAACTCTCTTCACTGTGGGTGGAGACAACACAGTTAGGAGACAACTGGGACAGGATGGAGCTTAGCACAAATCACTTACAGCAGCTACCAGAGAAACACATTATTATTAGTCATAGTAGTAATAGTAGTAGTAGTAGTATTGCCTCCAGCAACATGTAACATTATAAATGCTTCTATATCATCTACAAAAACAAAAATTGTGCTAAAATTAGATAATATCAGTTTATGTCCTATTAATGCAATATTTAATTCTGTATTTTGATAGGGAAACTCAGAAGCTAAGCCATGCAGGTATCCCTTCAGAAGATGATGTAGCCACTGCTTTACATAAACTTAATCTCCGTTGTCAGAATTATCTAAGTGAAAAATGGTTTTTTGAAGAAGAATGGAAGCGTAAGATACTTTTGCTGGCTGACCAAAAGGAAGAACTCACTGGCTGTAGCACACCAGTAGAGAACTGTTTTTCACTGAATAGCAGTTCAGAACGTGCTGATTTCTCTGGATCTTTTAGCAGCATGCGGTCCCTTCTCCCAGAGAAATTGCAAATCGTCAAACCCCTTGAAGGTAAGATAATCACAGTCCTGTTTTCAATCACAGTTCACTGTGAGCCTGTTATGGGTGTCTTCCATTGGCTACTTTATATCCTGGCCTTAGGATTAGTTCCTGATCATTCATTATCTCTCAGATTACTTCCAGATATAAGTTTGTGCTGTCCCACAAATGGATGTTTGGTTCTGTTTATTTTGCATCCAAATTATATGTATTATATTGAATGCAATTTTAGACCTTTTGGTTTCTCTGCCTGACTTACCTCAGCTTTTAATCCTTATTATAGAGCTCTGTGTCTTACACCTCAACTTAAGTTACTGAAAATAATCCACACCCAAGCACATTTTTACAATAGAACAGAAACAATAAACTGTTAACAAGCAAATAAATTGCTGCTGTTTAGTCCATTATTTTTTTTCTTTTTATGACTCTGAAATCCTTTAATTAGGGGTAGAATCAGGGCGACGGAACGGAGCTGAGCATTTGCTGGTTCAATGCCCTTCCTGATGCCTACATGGAGTTTGCCGTAGATATTTTCTGTTTGTGTCTTGAGAGAGAAACATCTGCTGCTACTTAGTATTAAACTTTCAACCTTCTGAGTGGGAGGCAAGCATCTTCACCACTTGGCTTCTTGTTTAGTCCATTAAAATGCTATCTAAATATTCACTGAAGGAAAATAAATGAGTGAAGGTTTAATCCAAATCATAATTTTCTGCTTCAAAGTAAAACTTCTTTGATTTAAAATCTGAAGGATCCACAAGTGGAAAGGTTCTTTCTAGATTTGCCACTATTTTACAAAATCCTATCAATTTGCATTATATGCAGCAGCCTCAAGCTCCCAATTAATACTTCTTTAGTTGGCTGCCAAGTATTAAGATATATGGAGTGTTTGAAGGCCTTTTGTGATTTGTACTTCTCCAGGCTCTCAGACCCTATTTCATTGGCAACAGCTGGCTCAGCCCAACCTAGGTACAATTCTTGACCCGCGCCCTGGCGTTGTCACAAAAGATTTTGCACCATTGTCTCAGGAAGATGTTTATTACCTTTCTGATTTGGAAGAAGATGAAGAAGAAAGGGATGAAGGTATAACTTTCCAAGTACAGCCCTCTTTACAGGAGGAAATTAAACAGACAGTGCCAAAGTCAGTGCCAGGAATTTTCCTCCCACCTGTTAAATTAGCAACAGTTCCTCATGCAGGTAAGAATTTGTGGCATGACCATTACAATTTTTGTTGAATTTTCTAAGCACCAACTGTTGTAGATCTGCTGAAGATCAATTTTTACTTATTCTTTTATGGTGTGTGATCAGTCCTGTTAAAGCAGTTCAGTTCTCACAGGAAGCTATATATTCTTGAGAAATGTGTGGCATTCTATCCCACTTGCAAAAGGGAGGCTCTAGAAACATACTTCCCACTCTCTTAAGATACACACACAGAGAGAGAGAGAGAGAGGGAGAGAGAGGGAGGGAGGGAGGGAGAGAATTAAAAAACCTCTTGAATGGGGTACACTGTTGTATGAGGAGGAGCTGGAAAGATTCCTGCCAAATTAGGTGGACACTTTCAATGATCAAGCTTACTTGCAGTAACTTTCTTCCATTAATATAACAGAGGCTTATGTATAATTAAACTTGAACATTTTAAAGTCTGAATCATGTTTTAGTCACTATTTTATTGAGGAAAGTAATTTTATGTGTACTTTTGTAGAAAGAAACAGTAAAAGATTAACCTTATATTCAATCAAGAATAATGACTAATATAGTAAAGTAGATGTTTACTAATATAGTAAAGTAGTGCTCAAATAATAGTAATTTTACAGTGTGAGCATGAGATTGGCTTCTTCCTCAATTTCTCTCTACAGGTAGTTCTTGACTTATAAATATTTGTGTACGTGACTTATCATTTTTCACACTTGCAACCATTACAGTAACCCTGTGGTCATGGGATCAAAATTCAGACACTTGGCAATTGTCTCATATTTATAACCGTTGCTGTATCCCACGGTCATATGATCTCCTTTTGTGACCTTCTGACAAGCAAAGTCAATGGGGAAGCCAGATTCACTTAACCACCATGTTACTGCAGTGATTCACTTAACTGTGGCAAAAAAGGTCGTAAAATGGGGCAAAATGTACTTAACAACTGTCTTGTTTGGAAACAGAACTGTTTGGGCTCTATTGTGATCATAAGTCAAGGACTATCTGTACTTGATTTAATTATAGTTAAAGCTGATCTTGGCATGATACTTATCTGTCATTAACAAATAGAATTGATCCAGCTTTTGAAATTAATCAGAACAAATCCTTAAACACTATTAATTGCAAAAGTGGAATTTGGACCAAAGAAGAGTTGTAGAATGCTTGAACATGTTCCACATTTTTAACTATGATTAACAAATGGGGAAGAATATTCCAACTGTTTCCTAGTTGCCATATTCACAGTAGCCCATTCTAAAATAGCAAAATGTTGAGTTTAAGAGTAATAATTTATCTGCCTTAGGCATCATGTTAAAAAGATGACTTAAAGTAATGTAGAAGATCATGTTTTCTTTCATATATTTGCATTGAATTACTAAATTAATTATGCCTTAGTTCAGATTTTCATTAGCCTGCTAGTATGCTTCTCATTTCCTTCTCATCATATATGTTATAATTTGCATTGTAGCTTCCAATCCAGGAAAATGTCTTTCATCTACAAACTCTACATTTACTTTTACTACTTGTAGAATACTTCATCCATCTGATATCACACAGGTTACACCCAGGTAAGGAGGTTTACTATTACTCTTAAAAGTTGGTTATATGCAGGCAATCTGGAATTGAGCATCTACTTGATACACTTTATATATTAATTAAATTAGCAGCATTCACATTTCAATTTTTTAGAAAGCAATGAAAATAAAGAAAAGTGGTTAAAAGGATATGTACAATGTAAAGCAGAACTAAAATTGGCAGGGTACAGAGGCTCTGACCTTGAATACTGAATATCTCCTTCCCTCCTCCCTTTGCACTTTCTACAGAAGTTATTAATCACAATAATTAATGTGCTTTATCTTCTTGTTTTGTTTTCCAGCACTTTGTATTCTCCCTTGTGCTCTGGAAGTTGTAGCAGTACAAGCAGTGTAATTACAAGCGCTCCACCCATGTTGTATAAGCTTAGTACTGGAGAATTCCTTACTAACAGAAGAGATTCAACTTCCACCTTCAGTAGTACTAGACGTTTAGCAAAGCTTTTGCAAGAACGAGGCATCTCAGCCACGGTTTATAACAGTCCAGTCCAACTTGAAGCACCACTGCTTCATCATCCCAGGATACCTGCTGTGCCCTCAACACCCCCAAATTCTCCTTTGCATTCCCCTTGTTCTTCTCCTCCCTCTTTTGAGTTTCAAGCATATGTGTCTGAAAACTTTTTGGCCTCTCGACCAGCTGAAACATTATTACATGAGCTGTATGGACAAAAGCCCTCGAATCCTTCTGATGCAAGACAGCTGAAGATCAATCTGGTAGAGAGGCTAAAGAAACTGGGGATTGCTAGAGCTGTCAAACAGCCCGAGGCAGAGGGTCATAGAAAGAGTCAGAGGGAAAGTAGCTGTCTCCAAAAACAAGGCTCAGGAGTGTATGTTAGTGCAGGCAGCAATTTGATGGGGGGCTTGAGAAGAAACCACAGTCTTCCGGTCTTGATTGGAGCACTTGCAGGCCCAGTAAGCACATCCTCCACAACAATGGGGGTCTTGAAAGAGGATTGAGCTATTTAGCATCAGACACTTTTAGTTGGGAAACAAATGTTTTGAAATGGAAAGATAAGATTAGTAAAAATGGATGCATTAAACATAAGACTGTTGAATGATAAAGGTATGTGGCTAAATGGGACATGGGAGGCTCGGCATAAAAAATTGTAAAAATTAAGAAAGGAAGAAAATAGAGAAAAACAAAATTTAGTCTTGAAATGATTGAAAAAAACTTTTGTCATGATCAAAAGGAAATAAAGCAAACAAATATATTTTCTACCATTGATATTAAAAGAACAAGCCAATGTCTATGCAACTTTATTTTAGAATATGTTTTATTGGATGTCATCCAAGAAATCCATATACATAAATAGACCATCTAAAGTTATATATGATTGTAAGGAAGTACATTCTTCAAATAACAGGTGCAATCTGTTTATAGAGAAGAAATCATATTTATTCTAATGTAGAAAGATCAGGTGCAATATTATTTTATTAAGCAATCTCACACATTAGAAATCTAGGAGTGCAAAATTACTACATACTGTATTGCACAAACAAAAAACCTCAATGTTTAAAAAAGGAGTCAAATGTATGTGCTTTGTGGAGGTTCTATATATATTTGGAAGGGATATATTTGGCAAGTAAGAAAGTATTTGTTACTCTATACATAGCTGTATTTGGAAAATGTTTACCATATTAATGTTGGAATAATCTTGGAGAAAATTCCATACATTTGAAACAATCAGTAGTTAATAAAAATTATCTTTAAAATATGTTATAAAAATAATAACAATTTTCGGATTCTTGGGAAGTTAAAACCTCAAGAGATTTAAAAAATGACAGGCACAACTTATTGTATTAATATGAAACAGAATGACAGCTATTCAAGCTGTAATAGACAAAGAATTGCCATTCATAATTTAGTCTAAGATAAATTCCACGCTTGATGTTTCTGAAGCAGGATTTTGTGTTTCACAAAATGAGCACAGTGGGACAGCTTTGAATGTGAAGCAGAAACAGGAAAGAGAAAAGGCACAAGTGACTCAGATTTTTCTTTTATATTTGGATAACCGAAGGAAGAGATTCTTAAAATACGCACATCTCACTTGCTCAGTTAATTGCTAATCAAAAATACTTGCAAAGAGTGTCATGACTGCACTAAGCTGCTTGATTTATGGTTATGATGAGCAAATATAGCCCTCTTGCCATAGATCAAACAGGAGATGATGAAGATAAAAGCTGAATGGTTTGAAAATTAAGCACAGAAAGTGACTAGATCATTTATCTGTGGGTTTTAAAAGACTATTCTCTATATTAGTTAAAGAGATCATAGGGTGAATTCAGAAATACTAAACAGACTGGATTTAAACAATCCAGGTAGCTTTATATATCAATGAATCAAAGTAAGGGTTTTCCCCCCTTGAATAGGCATTCTAGGTGACAATTTGGAAGAATTCCTTTAAACAAATGTTTTCAAGGTTACAAACAGCCATGCAAGTAGCTTATCAATTCAGTCTTGGTATCAATCAATGAGCTTGGCACCATTGGTTGGAGCTACTAATTTGTAAATGGTGCTTGTAAATAGTAAAAATGTATTATTTTAAGCTTCTATATACGGGTTAATTCTATTTAAATTCTATTTTAATTTTCTTTAAGTGTATAAAGCTTGTAAAATGCATTTCCTTTGTGATGTTTAAAAACTTGCTTTCCTTGGCAAGATAAATAATAGGGAATATTTAAGTTGGGTTCCAAAGCAGCCTGCCACACTTTTATATAAACAGAGAAAAACCTGGGTAATGAAACAGAAGCATTCTTCAAGATGATCCATAGTAACTACAGGGAATCAAGCACAATATTTCAAGTACTGTGGATTTGATGCATGTCAGTTTTATATATTATGCAAATTCGTCTTAAATCATAGTAATTTTGAATGAGCATTCCTAATTGGATTTCATATCTTTGTCTTTTTAACTTATTTGTATTGGAATGGTTCAAAAGAAAGTCTGACTTAATAAGGTTCTGCCACTGATAACAAGACCTTGTAAATCAGACTTATTTCTGTTGAACCGTATCCTATAAAATTTTGTAAAACTATTCAGTAAATACATGTTTATTTGAAAAGGGTTTTTTTTTTCATTTTTTCCAAGTATGGATTATCTAAGACAGTGTTTCTCAACCTTGACAATTTTAAGGCATGTGGACTTCAACTCCCAGAATTGCTGGCTGTGGAATTCTGGGAGTTGAAGTCCACATGCCTTAAAATTGTCAAGGTTGAGAAACACTGATCTAAGATGTCATATTCTGATTTTTTTTACTTGGGGCTGGCTTACATTTTTTACCTTCTGTATTACTAATGAGTGTGCAACCACTTTAGAGGTAATCTACTTACCTCTAAAGTGGAAACGCTACCGGTAGTTTTATAGCATCCCTAAAGACCCTCCTCTCAAAAAAAATTAGCTGGGAGCTAGAGGAGCAGTACTTTTGTGCCAAAGCTCTTTTAAAAAATGAGCCTTGGAAATAGAAAACAGATGAAGAAAAAACAATCAATATAGTTACAAAAAATACATTATATCCCAGATAGCTGTTGTTATAATGAATGACCTATCCTGCAAGATTGATACAGCTAACAATAACAACCCTATAGGATCCTTAGAAGAATATCTTGATCACTTTCATATGTACTTTGATATCATATTTGAGTGCCAATTTTTCATGAAGAAATAGCTGCTCATGTCATTTAAAACAATATCGGTAAATATTTCATTATAATTGAAATTCTTTATATGTTTCATAACAATATGTATGCTTCAGTCTGCTCATTGAATGAAAATGCTTTTTAAAAAACAAAACAAAAAACCAAATATATCTATTTTAATATGCAAATATAGATGTCATTTTTTTCTGCAGGCAATACTTGAAATGCATTTCATTTGAGAAAGAAATAGCTGTAATTCAACATATAATAAAGATATTATTTCTTTTTGGCTTTCACCTTAGAGTGTGCATTTCTTAAGGTTATAAGGTTAAGTTTTTGCATATTATAATAAAATTGAAGCTTGATCATAAAAATAATAAAACCCATCTTTTTACACATTTTGGTGGTATGATGTTTTCTTGTATGCGTAAGCAATTTTTATTTATTTAAAAATGTATGTCTCTGTTCCTAGAGGGGAACTAATGGCAAAAAAGAATTACCAATATTTAAATAAATTTAAAATAATACAGTAAGTAAAAACATTTGACAGTCTTTAATAGTCTAGACAATCTTGATCATAACAGGTTAACAATAATTAAAAGCAAGACTTCAATTTGAAGTCTTATGGGTGACCATCAAACTTCATAGAATTGGGGAATGCAGAATAAGTACCAGGTAGAGATACAGTGGCAACCATTGCATTTAATATTCAAATAAAATTGGTGCAACCTGGTGAAAAGTTGCCACATTTGGTTCCAGTTGCAATTTCTGAATATTTGGGTGGCCACGCCTATGTGGAACATAGTACAGTTTATAATCTGGAGATAATTAAATCATGAATGACTTTAGAAAGGTCTATTTTTGGCAGAAAGTAGTGGGGGATGATCAGTCCAAACTGAAAACATTCTTTTAACCCAATTAATCTTGCAAAACTAATAGGAAATATTTTAAATAAAATTATTTGCATTCTAAAAGAACTTTTTTAAGATAAACATTCAGGATATTTTATTCCACCTAATCTATCACAATTGCCTTTCTATTGGCATACAACCTAATGTAATCACACAGAGAAGGAAGTATCCTTTGCAGACTTAGTGACTTCCTTCGGACATTAAATTGGGGGGGGGGGGGCAAGACTGTGCCACATAGAATGCTATTAGCCACCAGCAGTTGTCCTGCATCACCACCACTTTCTATCTTCCAGCAGTGAATGGAATCCATTTGTCTGTACTTTGGTACCAACGATTTCCATTCCCTCAAGCATAGGTCTGCTCAGAAATTCTGGAGGAATCAACAATGTTCCCTTTTCTTCATCTATCAAAAAATAGAAGTCATTTGGAAGACATTAAGTAAGCAACCTGGTAATTTTCATGTGTTTTGGACTACTGTCTGAAAATCCCTTGCTACCAACCATATCACCGTGTATAATAGAAAGTAGAAACTCAAGATATTAGGAGTAACTGAGTGTGTGTTTGTGTGTATTCATTGTATACTTTGCTCAGATACAAGTCGTTCAGTATCTTTTATGAAGAAAATCAAAACAAGCTTAAGAAAAAAAGAAAAGTTATAGTATTCATTGTAAGGGCACATTGCTGATGTGCCTCAAAACTGAAGTGCCAGGAAATAGACTGAAAAGCTTTGAGGAATGACAAAATGGGCCAGTAAGAATGGGGAGAAGCAACACTGGTCACCTTATTTATGAAGACAAGTGGAACTGGCAAGGGAGAAAAGAATTGGAACAATTAAATGATTTGAGAGGTATATTACAGGGCTTTTCAACCAGTGCTACACATACCACTGGTGATACATCGGCAGGTGGTATGTGTACGATGGGTTGAAAAGCACTGTTAAAAAAAAGTGTAAAAGTAGACGAGGTGAAGCGGCAGCGCCGCACAGGCTTGTGGGAAAGTCAGCTGGAACTGCACAAGGCATTGCCTGGGTCCTGCTGAGAGCCCAGGATCAGCGCAAGCAGCTCCGGCTGATTAGGGGTGGCAGGCAACCTCACGCAGTCTTCAGGCAGAGATTCAGCTGGAACTGCACGAGGTGTCGCCTGGGTCCTGCTGAGAGCCCAGGATCAGCGCTTGCAGTTACAGCTGATTAGCGCTTCCAGTGCACCGGGAAGAGAAAAGGAGGAGGGGGCAAGAGAGAGGAGTGGTTATAAAAGAGCAGGTTTTGGCAGGAGAGGGAGATTAAAAAAAAGACAAGGGGGGGGAAGAGAAAGGGACAGCAAAAGAGACAGAGAAGCACAGCCTTGAGGAGAGCAGTCAGCTGGAGGTGCACCAAAGAAAAAAGGGGGGAAGAGGACACGATATAGAAGAAGGGGGAAGAGAGGATATAAAAGAAGGGGGGAGAGAAGAGGACATAAAGGGGGGAGAGAAGAGAGGATATAAAAGAATGGGGGAGAAAAGATATAAAAGGAGGGGGGAGAGAGGATATAAAGGGGAGAGAAGAGAGGATATAAAAATGGGGAGAGAAGAGAGACTATAAAAAAGGAGAGAGAGAAGAGAGGATATAAAATGAGGAGTGAGAAATTTGTTAAACGAGTTTTGCCCATTTTATGACTTTTCTTGCTACATTTGTTAATCACTGCAGTTGTGTAATTAGTAACACGGTTGTTAAGTGAATCTGGTTTCCTCAATTACTTTGCTTGTCAGAAGGTTGCAAAAGGCAATCACATGACCCTGGGACAATGTGACCATTATAAATATGAATCGGTTGCCAAGCATCTGAATGTAAATCACATGACCCTGGGGATGCTGCAACTCTCATAAGTGTGAAAAATGGTCATAAGTCAGTTTTTTCAGTACCGTTGTAACTTCAAACAGTCACTAAGAGAACTGTTGTAAGTCAAGGACTACCTGTACTTTATCACTTTTTTCCTTTTTTTTTTAGTCATTAAGTTTTTGACACCTTGTTAGGCGACTGGTGGTACTTGACTATTGCCATATCCTAAAAGTGGTAAAATCAGTGAAAAGGTTGAAAAGCTCTGGTGTATTATACTCTTCAATGCTATCCTGGAAGACACCAAATGCATGTTACACAATACCAATTGTATTGCCAAAAAAGGTTAGGCAGCCATTTTGTACTAACCTCATTCTTACTGCAATTTTGCCTCCTAAAGTTGTGGGGGTAACTTTAATACTGTACAACATGATACTCAGTACAAGTCATATAGGTTTTCAGGATCACATGACACTCAGGATATCTTTTTCAGAGTTTCAAAAGCCAGAAAGCTTAGTAAGTGTGACTTACTAAGAATGCTCCCCCTTATTTTTAATTCATTGCTTACTCTGATTGACCTGTAGGTGGTTCAGGAAATCCAGTATTAGAGCACCCCCTTGAGTTTGGAATAAATTAAGAACAAGCGTGACTAAACTGTTTTGTGTACTGTGCCTTTAAAAATAGAATGGAAGGTGGCAGACAGTAAATCTGTTTCCATGGTGAGAAAGAGCTTAAAATCCCCCAAGAGGAGCCACTAAAGTTCCAAGCCTTAATGGACGCCATCCCCACGTGGTAAAAAATTTTCACTTGTAAGTTTCTCTTGACTGGTTTTAAATGTTCTGTATTAACCAACCAGTAAAGGGGACATCCCAGATGATTTCAGGTTAAGTGCAAGTAAACCTCCCTCTTGAACCAGAAATGGTGGTAGTCAAAGATCCATCTGTTACTATGGTATGACCAACTGTAGTTTTGATGCTTGTTTCTATTACTTAATCATTTCACAATGCAGCAAAAGTGACAGAGTGATTTCCAACACCTTTTTTTTCCAGTTGGGATCTGCCAGTTTCTCTGTTGTTTAAATTGTTTAATATTAAAATTCTTGTGTTTGTTGTTAAAGTGGCAGGCTGGAGATGAGAATGCAGTTATTATGGGCAACTGAACATAATATTTTTGTG